>NW_007735760.1:26884-36350 GCF_000696425.1 Galeopterus variegatus | reverse complement strand
TGTCTTAGATTATTCTCTAATGTGCCATGCATTCTAGATTGGGCCAGAACACACTGACTCGTCCAAAACAGAAATCCTCACTGTGCTTTGATTTTGGTTTGTTCCTAATTTTTCTTTTCATCTGTGTCTGTGTGTACATATATATTTATATTTATATTTATATTTATATTTGTGTGTGTGTTTATATATGACATATATAGCTTCTGTAAGACAAATCACATGTTTTACATTTTAACATTTCCTGTGGATTGAATGTCCCACCAAACTCATTGAAGCTTGACCCCCACTTTAACAGTTGAGGATGGGAAATCCCACTGTGGTTACTGAAAGGTGGGGCCTGCAGAGGTGATTAGATTGTGAGGACTGTGCCCTAGTGAATGGATGGATCCATTTGATGCTTTAGTGGTGGTCATGGGCATGGTTCTGATGGCTTTAAAAGGAGAGCCAGTGAGGAAATTAGCATGTTCTCTCTCTCTGCTCAGCCACCTGCCATGTGACACCCTGCGTTGCTGTCACCATCTACCAACAAGGACTTCACAGATGTGTTCCCTGGACTTTGTACTTGCCAGCCTCCAAAACTGTAAGCAGTAAATATTGTTTCTTTACAAATTACCCAGTTTCAGGTATTTATGTTATAAACAGAAACAGACTAAACAGACAAGTACAACATCTCTGAAATCAGGATGCATCATACAATCAATGGATCTTAGACTCAATAAAATACAGTAATATTCAAGTCAGATCATAGAAAATGGCAGTCTACTGCTCCACACCACCCTATCCCTGAAGCCTACTCACCATAGGCAACCACTTTTTACTGCTTAAATGTTTCTTTAGATAATTACCTCTATATTTTGAACACATACTTACATGGCTCATTTTGTTTTGTTTTGTTTCCATTTTTGGTTTTATCTATTGTCATTCTACAATGGAAGAAGAGCTTTCAGCTGTCTTAACTATCACCATCATCCCCACACCCTTCCCTGGCCGACACACTCTTCCTCTCCCAATATCATAGTAGTAGGCAAGATTCTAAGGTGTTCCCCAAGATTTCTTTTTCCATGGTTTACATACCCAACACAATTCCCAGGACTGTGAAAATTATGTACTTTTCTCTTATGATTAGATTATGTAACAAGGCATAGCTGACATTAAGATAGAAAGATTATCAAAATGGGTCTGACCTAAGCACATGAGCCTTTCAGAAGCAGACTTTTCTCTGGCTAGGAGCAGAAGAGAGAAATAGAGAAATACACTCCAACTAGCCTGGAAAAAAGCAAACACCCACATTGTGAACTGCTGATGGAGAGGGGCAGCCTCTAGGAGCTGAGAGCAGTCCTCAGCCAATAGCTAGCAGGAAAATAAGGACCTCATTCTTACAACCACTGGAAAATTAATTTTACCAACAATCTGAATGAGTTTGGAATTAGATTCTTCCCCAGAGTCTCCAGAAAGGAACACAGCCCAGCTGATTCCTGAGCTTTGTGAGCCCCTGAGGAGAAAGCCCAGTTTCTCTGTGCCTGAACTTCTGATCTACAAAACTACGAGCTAGTAAATGGTTGTTGTGTTAGACTCCTAAATCTGGGGTAATCTGTTACTCAGAAATAGACAAACACACTAGATCTTCTCCTTTCTGGATGCTTCTAGCCTTCTGCTCAATCTGTGCTGATTGCTTTCTATCTCTCTGCAGAAATTATTTAATATTGATCTCCCTTCACCATTCTGAAATTTCCTCTCTCTCACATCTCCTGGATTCCTTATTTGCTTTCTTGAGTTACTCTTTTGTTTTAGAAGAACACCATTTGCAATAGGTTCCTGTGAAAGGAATCATTTGAGGTAAATTTTTTCTTTTTCTTTCTTTTTTTTTTAATTATGGTAAGAATACTTAACATGAGATCTACCCTCTTAAATTTGTAAGTGTACAACATGGTGTTCAACTATAGGCATGATGTTGTGCAGCAGATCTCTAGAACTTAATCATCTTGCATAACCGAATTTTTTTACCCTTCGAGTATCTACTTCCTACTTTCCCCTTTCCCTAGCTCCTGGTTACCACCACTCTACTCTCTGCTTCTATGTGTTTGACTATTTTAGATACGTCATACAAATGGAATCATGCAGCATTTGTCCTTCTATGACTGGCTTATTTCACTTAGCATAATGTCCTCAAGGTTTACCCACGTCAGTGCATATGGCTGAATATTTCACTGTGTGTATATATCATAGGAAAATGCAAACCAAAACCACAATGAGATACCACCTTATACCTGTTAGGATGGTGTTTTAGTCCATTCAGGCTGCTATAACAAAGTACCATGGACTGTGTGGCTTCTAAACAACAGAAATTTATTTCACACAGTTCTAGAGGCTGGAAGTACNCCCTTCGAGTATCTACTTCCTACTTTCCCCTTTCCCTAGCTCCTGGTTACCACCACTCTACTCTCTGCTTCTATGTGTTTGACTATTTTAGATACGTCATACAAATGGAATCATGCAGCATTTGTCCTTCTATGACTGGCTTATTTCACTTAGCATAATGTCCTCAAGGTTTACCCACGTCAGTGCATATGGCTGAATATTTCACTGTGTGTATATATCATAGGAAAATGCAAACCAAAACCACAATGAGATACCACCTTATACCTGTTAGGATGGTGTTTTAGTCCATTCAGGCTGCTATAACAAAGTACCATGGACTGTGTGGCTTCTAAACAACAGAAATTTATTTCACACAGTTCTAGAGGCTGGAAGTACGAGATCAAGGTGCTGGCACATCTGATGTCTGAGAGGACTTCCTGGTTCATAGATGACCATCTTCCCATGGACTGTGTGGCTTCTAAACAACAGAAATTTATTTCACACAGTTCTAGAGGCTGGAAGTACAAGATCAAGGTGCTGGCACATCTGATGTCTGAGAGGACTTCCTGGTTCATAGATGACCATCTTCCCGTTATATCGTCACAGGGCAGAGAGCAATCTCATGTCTCCTATTTTCAAAGGGCAATTGATCCCATTTATAAGGGCTCCACCCTTATGACCTAATTACCTCCCAAAGGCCCCACCTCCTATCTATCACGTAGTATTCAGGGATTTAGACGTCAACATACAAATTTTGGGGGAACACAAATATCAGCCACTTATAAGGGCTCCACCCTTATGACCTAATTACCTCCCAAAGGCCCCACCTCCTATCTATCACATAGTATTCAGGGATTTAGACGTCAACATACAAATTTGGGGGGAACACAAATATCAGCCATAGCAGATGGTTCTTATAAAAAAATAAAAAGGTAAGTTTTGGCAAGGCTGTGGAGAAATTGGAACATTGTTTGCACATTGTTGGTGGGAGTGTAAAATGTTACATGCACTATGGAAAACAATATGGATCCTCAAAATATTGAAAATAGAAATAACTTAGGTCTAGCAACTCCACATGTGGGTATACATCAGAAGATTTGAAACCTGGATCTCAAAGAAGTATTTGCACTCCCATGTTCAACACAGCATTAGTCACAATACCCAAGATGTAGAAACAGCCTATATGTCCAACAACAGATAATGGATAAAGAAAATGTGGACGTAATTTTTTAAGACTTTTCATGCTTTTTAATACATTCGTGATTGGCTGGTAGTTTGGCTGGGCACAGAATTCTGTGCAGGTGTACCTTCGCTATGCTTTGGCTTCCAGTTTGCTTTGGGGAAGTCTGATGCCATAGTGATGGTCAGTCCTCTGGGCATGACCTAATTTTCTGCTCCTCTTCCTCTTCCTCCTCCTTTATCTCCTTCTCTGTCAAAGTTTTTAAGATCTCTGAGTTTCCAGTGTTCTGAAATTTCACAATGATGTTCTTGGTATGTGTCTTTTAAATATCCATTAGTTGCATTATTCCTTAGATAATTTCCCCCCTTCTGTCTTCTCTTTTCTTTCTTTTTGGAATTCCAGTTAATGAGATAATTTTCTCTCTTCTGTTTTCTTCTTTTTTCTTTTGGAATTCCTATTAGCTCCTTGCCTGGTTATTTCATTTTCTTATCTTTTCTCTTACATTTTCCAAACATTTTCTTTTTGATCTATTTGGTAGATTTCTCCAACCTTATTTTCCAGCCCTTGTTTTGACTACTTTATTTTGCTTTTTAATTTGCAAAAGCTCTTTCTGTTTTCTGAAGGGTTTTACCTCTATTCCTTTATTATCACTTTAGAGGGATTTCAGGGAAAAAAGCATCATGTTTAACCAGAACTTCCTAGATACTTATAGGCTGGAAATTTCCCTCTATTTGTTGTTACATCAGCCTCCCAAATCTGAAGAATACGAAACCATAAAGGAACATTATTATTATCTTTTATATTTTCTCTGTTTACTAGTATAACAATTTCAGGGATTCAGGAATTTTCACAATTACTAACGTGAAAGAGACAAAACTGGAAAAATCCTTTACTCCCCAAACTAAAATCACTCTAACACTTGTTCTCCTGTGGACCCACACCTCTAGTGGGTTCACAACGCATTCATGCTCACCCTCCAAGAGGGAGACTAGCAACTGCCACAGGGAGGAATTTCACATGCCCACGATGTGTTGGACCTGCCAGGCCCTAAGCCCACTCAGCCCTGATCCCCCTTCACCGTCAGCAATTTGGCCTCCTCCCTAAGGCCGGTCTCTGATCAAGAGAGGTTTAGGAAAACCAGCTCAGCATCAATCCAGTCTTCCTGCATCTTGTCTAGTCCTCCTCCTGTCGCCAGATAAAAAGAATTCTGCCCAGGCCTTTTCTCATATGCAGAGCTGATAACAGCCTGAGTATCCACCTGGAATCTGCCTCAGACCCCAGAGTCTCCTCAGAGGCCACAGCATGGCTTTTGTCCAGTGCCCACTCAGTGCATGGTCAGCTTCCAGATCTTACTTCCTCCTGGGCAGTCAGCCTGTCCATGTGTTAGGACACCAACTACTCTAAAACTTCCCTAATCAGCTTGAAATTTCCTCTTCAGAAATATAATCCTTAATGCTAGCCTTTTAAGCTTTTGATTGAATAAACTCATTCGATCTTTTCCTGAGAGCAGCATTTGACAGGGGAGAGAAGAGACAGTTATGGAGACTAAGGGGTTGAGGAAGGGAAACAGGATGTCAGAAGACTTCCCTTCTCCATTTCATGGTTTGCAGACCAGCCCTGCCTCCTCCTCACAAACTGCCTCCTTTCCTGTGTCAAGCAACACTAAGCTTTGCCCGATTCCCGTGGTCACCTTTCGGTATTCTATAACCTCTCAGCTTGCGGCCTACTGCTGTTTCTCCACAGATACCTCAGGTTTAAAGCTTAATACTCTTTAAGGCTGGGGTGTCCAGTTTACTTGCTTTTTAATGGTCCCTATCCCAGGAAAGTTCTGGCAATTGTCAATCCAATTCTCCAACCCATTGGTTGAGGTCACTCTGTAAAAAATTCTATGAAGAAAAAAAACTCTACAGTTAGATCAGGAAAAAAATCGCTCCATCACCATCTTTCTGCTCTGGAATGGCAGCAAGGAGGTGGCCGTCCTCCGTTATGTCCTAGAAGGCGCTTCCTCCAACTCAACTCTCAGCCTTCATTTCATCCTTAGCCTCCGTTCTTCATTTGGAAAATGGGCATAGCAATGCCTAACACACAGGGAGCTGTGAGGAGTAAGAGAGAAAATATGATCAAAACACCCAGCACGTGCTGGCACATTTAAGTGTTAATTCACTGCCTCAGTCGCCCCAGCCAGGGAGCAGGCGGGGAGCAGGTGGGGACCCCTGGAGGCCACCAAAGGTTGAGTGGGGTACCAGGGGAGGATGAGGATTGTTTATTCCAGACAAGATCCACACATCCATTTCCATCAGCCGAATTCCAAAGCCTGTAAAAGCATTAAGGGGCCATCCGCCTGGAGCCACACTGGGGCTTCCTGACCTAAACAAGAAGGCGCTCTGGCCCTGAGAAGCCGCGGTGCTGGGCAGCCATATTTCAGCAGGCCTCCCGACCTCTGAGTAAATAAATGTGTGGAACAGATACAATAAACATTGTCCCCCGGCCTGAAATCAGATCTGCAGACTCTTCAGCCCCTCTGTGCTGGACAGACTGTAATTGCAGGATATGTTAAATTTTCTTTATAGCTGGTCCTGATGGTTGTTAAGTGACCACACCAGCCGGAGCAGCACCCGCTCTGGGCTGCCACCACAGTAATGAAAACCAGATGTGCGTCTGAAGTTAATAATCAATACGGCTCTCAGCCGAGTCAAGTAGGGCTCACCATTTGCTTGGAGAAGCCATGTAAAGTGGTGATAAGCCACAGTGACCTGCAACCTGCCATTGGGGTTGCCACTCCAGAGCAAGATAAGCCATTTGACACTCCCAGAGGTGACCGGGAGGGAAATGAGCCACTGACAAGAACCTAATCCGACTCTCCAAGTGTCTCCCCTGAGGTGCTGTACGAGGACTTCTAGAGATGGAGCAATTTTGACAGAAAGGAGCGTCTTTGCCAAGAATCTAATGACAGATACTTTTCAGCTTTTAGACAACAATCTTTTCTGTTGAAAGGCAGTTTTCTTCCCTTGCTCAGAGGTATTCACATAATACATAAGTCAGTGAATGAATACCTGACTTCCTCTTGTTGGTTTCTAACCTTCTAGATTTTAGAACTGATAAAGTAGCCATCAATATTTACAGTCATTAAAAGGAAGCGTCAACAAAGATTCTCTAATTTCCACCTCAAATATACGATGGTCATACTCAGTAACTTTCAATTACTAAGTACATTTACTTAATATAGTATTAACTTTTTCATTTGATGAATATCTTTTTTTATAGGTATCCTGATCTGATAGAGTAAAATAGTAGACACTGGTGGGGAGGCTATTCAAGCCAAAATACACTCCCTTATTCTTAGAACTAGACAGCACTCAACTGAACACTCTTCTCTAAGTACTGTTCTAATATGAAATGTTATACTTAATACAATAAACCTCCTTTATAGTAATATTTTAGGGGGTGACAAGTGACATACTCAAATAATAAACCCAGTTCCTTTCAGAGCTTAAAAATACCTTCTTTTGTTTTCCAGAATATAATAATAATATGTATTTGTAAGAAATTCAAACAATACAAAAATGAATTGAGCAGAAAGTGAAAGCCAGCTACAAACAGTTTGGGAATTAGGTTTGGCATAATAGTCAGGAGTATCTGTTGCCCATGTATTTTAGTAACAGAAACAAAGATTTTGCATTTTAAGTGGGATTTTTTTTTTTTTTTTGTCCTTTTTCAGACTGGCCACACTGCACTCAGCCAGTGAGTGCACCGGCCATCCCTATATAGGATCCGAACCCGTGGCGGGAGCGCTACTGCGCTCCCAGCGCCGCACTCTCCCGAGTGCACCATGGGCTCAGCCCTTAAGCAGGATATTTTGGTGTCATCAGAATGGCTCCTTCGCAAAGCAGCTTCTTTATAAATGCCATGGACTGAATGGTATCCTACTCCAAAATTCCTATGTTAAAACCCTAACCCAGAATGTGATGGTATTTGGAGATGGAATCTTTCAGGGGTAATTAGTTTTAGATGATGTCATGAGGGAGGGACCCTCATGATGAGGTTAGTGCCCTTATGAGATGAGATACCAGATCTCTCTCTCTTTCTCTCTCTCTCTCTCTCTATCTATCTATCTCTATCTCTATCTCTATCATCTCTATCTCTCATGTGAGGACACGCGGGTGAAGGCAGCAGTCTGCAAGCCAAAAAGAGAGTCCTTACCAGGAAGCAAATCAGCTGGCACCTCGATCTTGAACGTCCCAGCCTCCAGAACTGTAAGAAATAAATGTTCCTTGTTTAAGCAACCCAGTCTATGGTATTTTGTTATGGTAGCCTGGGCCAAGACAATAAAGATCAGAATTCATCTCCTAATATTCCATCTACCCTACCTTTTCTGCTTTGTTTTTCTCCATTGCCCTTATGCCATATAACATACTAAATATTTTATTTATGTATTGTTTGTTTATTCACTGCTGTTTCCCTACCACCTGATATGTGATAATTGCTCAGTGATCATCTACTGAATGTTGAATGAATAAATCCAAGTCAGGTGCTCTTTCTGCTTGGAAGCCTGTGCTCATTTCCTTTATTCTTGATCTTGGCTGCCCAGAGAGTAACCCGCTTTCTGTGTGCTTTATCTCTATATCATGTTCAGGCTACCACAGTTAAATTTTTCACATTACCACTTGATGACCTTACTTAGGACCAGGAGCTTGTTGAGGACAGGGGCAAGGCCATTTATATATTTATCCCCAATGCCCATTTCTGTGCCAGTCTCCTGATCCTGGTAGTGTGATCAGGAAGAGACTGAAGAAAGTAGAGCATGAATAATAAGACTGCTGATTTGATGGAAAGGCCCCAGAGCAGAGAAAGGGGCAAAAAAGTATGTTTGTTATGGAGTGGGATGGGATTGACTATAACATTGAGTCTAGGTCTCAGACATAAAACTACTGGACTCTATTTTAGCCTGAGATGGAATGTAATTTGGGGTTAATGTGTGATGGCTTGTACAAAGCCTGCTTGGTCAAATTCCTAGGATGCTAGGGCTTCCCTGAGTTTCAAAGATCAAGCTGCTCGATATATAGGATCATGTCATCTGCAAACAGGGACAGTTTGACTTCATCTTTTCCAATCTGGATGCCCTTTATTTCCTTCTCTTCTCTGATTGCTCTAATACTTCCAATACTGTGTTGAATAGGAGTGGTGAGAGTGGGCATCCTTGTCTGGTTCCTGTTCTTAAAGGAAAAGCTTTCAGTTTTTCCCCATTCAGGATGATATTGGCAGTGTGTTTATTATATATGGCTTTGATTATGTTGAGATACTTTCCATCTATACCTAATTTATAAAGGGTCTTTGTCATGAATGAGTGTTGGATCTTATCAAATGCTTTTTCGGCATCAATAGAGATGATCATATGGTCCTTGTGTTTGATTTTATTAATATGGTGGATCACATTTATTGATTTGCGTATGTTGAACCAACCTTGTTTCCCTGGGGTGAATCCCACTTGATTGTGATGAATGGTCTTGCATATGTGTTGTTCTATTCTGTTTGCTAATATTTTATTGAAGATTTTTGCATCTATATTCATCAAGGATATCGGCCTGTAGTTTTCTTTCGGGGTTATATTATTACCTGGTTTTGGTATCAGGATGATGTTTGCTTCGTAGAAAGTCTTTCGAAGCTTTGCTTCTGTTTCAATCTTTTGGAATAGTTTGTGAAGAATCGGTGTCATGTCTTCTTTGAATGTTTGGTAAAATTCTGCTGTGAATCCATCTGGTCCCGGGCTTTTCTTTTTTGGGAGCTTTCTGATAACATCTTCAATCTCCTTTAATGTTATCGGTCTGTTCAGGTTTTCTATATCTTCTTGGTTTAATTTTGGAAGCTTGTGTGATTCCAGAAATTTATCCATTTCCTCTAGGTTTTCGAACTTGTTGGCGTATAGCTGTT
>NW_007735760.1:0-26212 GCF_000696425.1 Galeopterus variegatus | reverse complement strand
ATTTTTTTGCATATCTGAAATAATTTCTAATACTTTTTAATAATTTAAATAATATGACATGCACTTCATAGACCTACTATAACAGCCTAATGGTGAGGGGTTGGTAACACACTGTTTTTCAGGAATGTTCTGCCCGGCATGTCAGATCTCCCTATAACTCAAAGAAAATGGCTTTGTAGTTTTCTTTCTTGGTTATATCTTTATCTGGTTTTGGTATCAGGATGATGTTTGCTTCGTAGAATGTGTTTGGAAGCTTTGCTTCTGTTTCAATCTTTTGGAATAGTTTGTAAAGAATTGGTGTCATTTCTTCTTTGAATGTTTGGTAAAATTCTGCTGTGAATCCATCTGGTCCCGGGCTTTTCTTTTTTGGGAGCTTTCTGATAACATCTTCAATCTCCTTTAATGTTATCGGTCTGTTCAGGTTTTCTATATCTTCTTGGTTTAATTTTGGAAGCTTGTGTGAGTCCAGAAATTTATCCATTTCCTCTAGGTTTTCGAACTTGTTGGCATATAGCTGTTTATAGTAGTCTCGGATGATTCCTTGTATTTCATTTGGGTCAGTTGTCATATCACCTTTTTCATTTCTAATTTTTGTTATTTGAATCTTCTCTCTTCTTTTTTTTTGTTAGCCATGCTAGTGGTTTGTCGATTTTATTTATCTTTTCAAAAAACCAACTTTTTGATTCGTTGATCTTTTGTATTGTTTTTTGGGTTTCAATTTCATTAAGTTCTGCTCTGATCTTAATTTAACAATCTAAAAAAAATAAAATAAAAGAACCATCGCAAGCAATGCTGATATTCAGATTACTGCTACTGCTGTGAGTAATAAACTATCTTTTTGTCTATGAAAAAATAAAATAAAATAAAATAAAATAATGGCTAAAAAAAAAAAAAACAAAGATCAAGCTGCTCTCTTTATTTCCCTCCAAAAGTCTTCACCAAATGCCCACAAGGCAACAGAAACCATGGTGCATCTAGTTGGGTATTTAAAGACTCAGTAGGCTTAAAAGCTGAGGAATATAAAGGACTCACTGAGCTTATCCACTGAACTTTCTACAGAAGGAGTTCATCACTCTGTCCGCCTTATGTATGACTGCTCACGGCATGTGGATCCATTACTCCTTCACAGAATAAGTTAAAGCATATAATTGAGCAAAGTATATTCAACTCCCACTTGGTGCCTCACATTCTGGTGGGTAACCGTTTCAGATATGAATGTCCACTTCACTCAGAAGTATCTGTGTTGTATGTTGTTCTTTTTAAACCTTCTTAGTGGAGGTTTATCTGTTTGTCCAGGATAATAATACAGGTTATGTTCAATTATTCATAGGCTAGTTTGCATCCTATCTTAGTTCCAACGAGCTACTAACAAAGTAAGTTGTTAGGTTCAAGCAGTTCTTAATAACAGCATAATACCATTTACAAAGTACCTACCGCAATATCTCATTTATTGTGCATAATAACCAAGGAAAGCATCATTATATCTTTTTACCCATAGATATGTAGATATGTACATAGATATGGGCTCATAGATAGTAGAAATGGGCTCAAAGGCCTTCAGTAATCTCTCCAAGATCACATAGCTAGGAGGTGCCTACAATGCCATTCAAAACCAAAGTTATCTAACTCAAACAGCGTTAGGTTTCCTCATCATCACTGTAGAGACAATTTCCTACATCTTCATGCTTTATTCTCCCTGTAGTCTGGTATAGGTTCATTTAAAGCATAATATTTAGCCATCCTTTAAAAAGAAGAGGTGCGAGCCACTCTTTTTACGGGAAGGTGCTTTGCATGGCTGTGACACGTAATGTGCTCTCTGTCATAGCAAGGGCAACTGGGAAGGACTCCATCCCACTCCTTCTGGAGGAAACTGCTCAACATTCCCAGGCCTCTAGAGATGGTCCAGTCTCGTTTGTGGCTTCAGTGTTGAGTTTGGAATTATCTGAATTCCCAGAACATTAGGAACACCTGCATTCCAATGAAATGCAAACATTAATCAAAACCAAATGCAAGGGATTTGGGGTTGCATGTCATCTGTGTTATCCACTCTCTGTTCCTCTCCCTTGGGAGGGATGATTGAGAGTTGATTACAAGTTCTTTTTGATGATGCTGCTAAAAACTGTTTGAAAAACATCATCCCCTTTCTTCACAAGACAGATTATATTGGGCAACATGAAGTCATGATTACATTGCACTAATTTTAGCTAAGTCAACGTCTTCATGAAAGCATTGCTCATGCTTGCCAACCACTGCTGATTGAGTCAAAGTTCATCCAATTTTGGACAAAAAGAGTCAACCACCTCGTGTCCCTGTGAATGAACTGCTGCTGCAGCAAAGTAAAACCAAGCCTGAGGAAGCCAGGCCCATTCGTTTCTAGACCCCATGAGTTTTACTGCCTCTCCTGACTGTCCCCAAACCACTCCACTATCTGCTGGCTTCTCAGTAACACAAGCAAGGTGGAGAAAGCTGCCACCATTTTTTGGTGCCCCCCCAACCCCCTCAACAAACAACGTGGTTTCAAGAACCCATGATGCTAACACTTGCATTTGGTCTCACAGTCTGGTTTCTCCAAAACTGGAGTGTCTATTAGTCCATTTTCTGTTGTGTATAACAAAATACCTGAAATTGAGTAATTTATAAGAAATGACATTTATTTCTTACAGTTTTGGAGGCAGGGAAGTCATGGTCCAGGGGCGCACCTGGTGAGGGCCTTTTTCTGGGTGGAAACTCTCTGCAGAGTCCTGTGATGACACTGGTAATCACATGGCAAGGATGGCATGAACAAGAGAGCTAACCTGCACACTTGCTCTCCCTATAAAGCCATCAGAACCATGCCCAAGCAACCATTAAACCATCAATCCATTATTTTGTGAATGGATTAATCCATTCGCAAAGGTGCAGTCTTCACAATCCAATCACCTCTTAAAGACTCCACCTTTTAATACTACCATAGTCTGATTTCCCACCCTCTTAACCCTGTTAATGGGGATCAAGGAAGCTTCAATGAGTTTGGGGGTACATTCAATCCACAGCAGAGTGGGCCTTGTTACACTGCCACCGTGATCTGCTTTGAATTACCTTGTAATCCTGGAAAACGTGTTGTAACATTCTAAGAGAGCAATGTTGCCCCACTCCCCAGCTCTTTTAGAATCTCAGTGCTGTTTGGACAGTTTGAGGGTTTGTTTGGTTGGTTGGTTGGCTGGTCTTTTTTTCCATTTGCTATTAACTGGAACCTCTGAGAAGTTCCTAATGGAGACCGAAGTTATAATGATTTGCATTTTATCATGGCTTGCAGTATCTAGCCCTCAAGGAATTCCTTTCAAAATTCCAGATCTCCTGAAACATCAAAGAATACCAGTGACAGTGTTCAGCCAGAATTTGTAGAGAGACCCTGGGATCATTCCAAGTCTCAGCTTTGTCACTTACAGTGTGTGTTTGAGAGACCCTGAGCATGTCCCTTAACTTCTCTGAGCCTCAGTTTCATCATCTCTAGAACGGAAGTAACTACAATAACTACTTCTGAGGGTTTATGTGAAGCTCAAATAAGGGAAATAACGTGAAGCTTCTTTGTACCCTGCTAAACCAACACTACTTGCAGAAGGAAAGACGCCTTCAAGAGCTTGATTCTAATATCACCTTGTCACAGTTGGCAAGGAATTGGCATTATCAATATTATCTTAAAAGTATAAATGAAGACCAGAAAAGCTCTTAGAATTGTTTATGTTCCTTCAGCCAATCTGTGGAAGTAACTGCTAAGAAATAAATCTAGATATTTAGAGCCAGTCCTTCAGTCCACAAGCATTATGTATATGTGCAGCATCTACTATATGCCCGCCTCTAAGCTAGATTCTCTATGGGGAACAGAAAGAAGAAACAGCTCCAGATATTAAGACTCTTATATCCTGTTAAATTCAATCCAGTTAACTCAATCAATTGATTAATCAACTGGTCCTTACTGCAACATACTACATGCTCAGCTCTGCCGAGGTGCACTAGAACAGACATTCCTCCTCTGTAGGAATTTAACATCTGAATCATTTCACGGCTCTCCTACCTCAAAAAAAAATAAGGTGGAGGGGTATCATAAGGCTCATGATAGGAGGAGGCAGGAATCTCACTGGAACTGGGGACCCAGGCCTCACTACAAACGGGCTGGTCAGTCATCACCTAAGGAGCTCCCAGGAGAGCAGCATCATATGCTCCTCAGCACTGAAGCTTGGTGGCTCTGTCACCTAGTGAGGCATTACTAGTGTGACAACTACTCTCCCAGCCCCTGCCTCTCATTTCTTGACCACCTGACTCGCTCTGTCCATCCCAATAAACACTCGAGAAGTAGAATCTGATTGGTCTTTGCCATTGCCAGGATCCATGTTTGGGCAGAGCTCCTCCAACCAGTCTACCTGTAAGGTCTCTAAATACTTTTGAACTGCCCATCCTGGGTCAATGCTCACTCATGTTCCAATCAACCAGAATAGAAGGGTCACTTGGTAGGGAGTGCCCCTGTTTAAGGAAAAGTCTAGATCTACTTCCTTCAACCAGGACAATGGATGAGTTTGTTTGCTCTGACAAATACCATAATAGCTATCCGTAGAAGACAACTCCCCTTCCTTTCTCCCTCTCCGCTGGTCCCTACCCACATTCATCCCAACACATACTTAAGAAAATAGCAAAAGTAAAAAAAACAAAACAGTTCAATGGGCTGGAATAATTGGGGGACATTTTATAAAAGAGGTGGGGAAGTAACTGAGCCTTGAATGATAGGGTGACACTAGATAGACCAAAAGGATGGATACATTTCAGGTAGATGGAATTGCTTGAGCAATGACAAGACTCCCAAAATAAGCTTCTGAGTGAGCATACAACTCCCTTTTATGTAATAGCTGGGATGCGCTGCCTCTGCTCTCAAGTTGAGAATAAAATAGAAAAGGGAAAACTGACCAATTTTTTCTGTGAGAGGGAAATAACTTTCCCTGCTGCTAGATATTGGTGTATGTGTGTTAATAAAGCTGAGTTCCGTTTTCTAGATTTATTCACACTCAAAATTATGCTTTCTTAGTTCTAGGAGTGCCTTTTCTCCCTTCCCAGGGCTTGGCCTGCTGCTATAGTTCCTGAGAATAGCGATGGCAAATGAAAACAGCCAACACTTATAGACAACCTTAGTACCAGGCACTATGCTAAGCTCTTTATGTATATCCCCTCATGCAATATTCATACACAATGGGCAGTATAAAAGGAGATTCTACAGAGATAATCATCAGCTCTGCTAAGAGGAGGAAGACTTCCTCAAGGAAATAACATTTAAACTGAACCTTCAAATATGGTGTAGGGGTTCTCCTGGTAATCATGCTTGAGAAAGACACTCCAGACAGTGGGACTAACATCAAAGAGACAGGAACAATCAAGGAATGCTACAGGAAAGGCAAGTTATTCAGCAAGATTAGATGACAAGAGTTTTCGTAGGAAGAGGTAGAACTGGGAGAGGGAGACAGGCTGGAAGAAACCAAATTAAGAGGAGACTTCTATGTAGTAATTTTGCAAAAATGCAACAGGAAACTACAGAAGTGCTTTAACCAGGGAGAAGCACTATTAGAACTGCATCTCAGAAAAAGGATTTGGGGCAGTGTAGAGCATGGATTGATGGAGTAGAGAAACTGGAGGTGGGGTGGCTAGTTAAGAGACTGTGCTAGTCCATTTTGTGCTGTTATAACCCAATAATACAGACTGGGTAATTTATAATGAACAGAAATATATTTAACTCACAGTTCTGGAGGCTGGGAAGTCCAAGATCAAGGGGTCACATCTGGTGAGGGCCTTATTGCTGCATCATCTCATGGTGGAAGACAGAAGGGCCAAAGAGCATGTGAGAGAGGCAGGGGGTGGGGGGAACCTATCCTTTCATCAGGAACCCACTCCCTCAAAATCAGCATTAACCCACTCATTAGGGCAGGACCCTTATGATCTAATCCCCTCTTAAAGATCCCACCTCTCAACACTGTTGCATTGGGGATTATGCTTTCAACACATGAACTTTGGAGAACACATTCAAACTGCAGCATTCCACACCTAGCCCCCAATATTCATGTTTTTCTTACATGCAAAATACATTAATTCCATCCCATTATTCCCAAAAGTTTTAACTTGTTCCAGCATCAACTCAAAAGTTCTGTGTCCAAAGTCTAATCTAAAGCAGATATGGGTGAAAGTCAAGGCGTGGCTTTTCTGAGGCAAATTCTCCTCCAGCTGTGAGCCTGCGAGATTGACAAGTTGCATGTTTATAAAATATATTGGTATGACAGACACAAGACAGACATTTCATTCCAAAAGGGACAAATAGGCAACAAGAAGGGGGTAACTGGTTTCAAACAAGTCTGAGACTAAACAGGGAAAACAATGCTAAGTGTTAAATCTGGAGAATAATCTTCTTTGACTCCATGTCCCACATCCTGGGCACACCAGGGCAGGGGTTGGGGCTCCCAGTGACTCAGGAAGCCCCACCCCTATGGCTTTGCTTGGCTCAATCCACGCAGCAGCTATCACGGGTTGGACTCTCATGCTTTCACAGGTTGCAGCTTTCCCAGGCTGGAGTTGCATGCTGGTGGCCCTACAGTTCTGGGATCTCAGAGGCTGCCTCACTCTCCTATCTCCTCTAGGCATTGCCCTAATGGGGACTATCTGCAGTAGTCTCACTCCTACAGCTCTACTGGGCATTGGCCTAGTGGGAGTTCTCTTCCCACTGGCTCTGCCCTTACAACAAGTCTGCCTGGGCTCCCAGGCAGTTCACAATATCCTTTGACATCTAAGTGGAAGCTGCCATGGCCCCACAGCTTTGCATTCTGTGCATCTGGAGAGTCAGCACGACATGGATGCTGCCAAGGTTTACTGCTTGTGACCTCCAGAGTGGTGGCCTGAGCTGCACCCAGGCCTGCTTGAATCACAGCTTGGGCAGCCGAGCAGCACTGTACTGAAATGCAGGGAGCAGCATCTCAAAGTGACTGTATTAGTCCGTTTGTGTTGCTATAACAGAATACCTGAGACTGGATGACTTATAAAGAAAACAAGACTTACTGCTTACAGTTTCTGAGGCTGGGAAGTCCAAAGTCCATCTGGTGGTTGCAACAATGACCCAGAGGTCTCACATTGCAAGATGATGGAAGCAGAAAGAGAGCTGAGTGAAAAAGACAGACTCTCCTCTTTGTTTAAAGCCCTCAGAACCAACCCTTGACCACCATTTTTAATCCATTCACTACTGCATGGTCCTACAATCCAATCACCTCTTCAAGGCTCTACCTTTCAATTACCAAAATAGGATTTCCCACCCTTTTAACAGTCACAGTGGGGGCTAAGTTTCTAATACATAAAACTTGGGGGGCACAATTCAAGTTTCGGGGAGTTTTGGGGGTACATAATTCAATCCACTACAGGGACCCTGGACATAGGCCCATGGAGGGCACCCTGGGCCCAACCCCTGAAATCATTCAGCCCTGCTAGAGCTCTGGGCCTGTAAAAGGAGGGACAGCCTTGAAGATTCCCCAAAATGCCTTTGGCGTCATTTTCTCATTGTCTTGATGAATAGAACCTGACTTCCTTCTATCCATGTTAATTTCTTTAGCAAATGGTCACTTGGCCACACCTGTCCTGAACATGCTTTTATATTCTTTCCATGGCAAGGCTGAGAGATTTTTTATCTTTTCCTTCTACTTCCTTTATAATTATAAATTCCATTTTAAAATGATTCTCTCTTCTCTCTTTTTACTGTAAGCAGCCAAAAGAAGCCATGCAGTACCTTGAACACATCGCTACTTAGATAGTTCTTCTGCCAGATATCATAATTCATCACTTCTAAGTTCTGCTTTCCACAAAATTCAAGGATCTGTACATAATTCCACCAAGTTCTTTACAAATGTATAACAAGGATGGTCTTAACTCCAGTTTCCCATACTTTGTTTCTCATTTCCATCTGAGACCTCATCAGAACGGCCTTTACCATCCAACATTCTGATTATAACCACTTAAGTAATCTCTAAGAAGTTCTAAACTTTCCCTACACTTCTTATCTTCTTCTAAACCCTCACCAGAATCACCCTTAACACTGCATGGCAATCTAGACTTTTTTTTTTACCCTGCTCCTACAAATTCTTTCAGCCTCTACCAATTACCCAGTTCCAGAGACACTTCCACATTTTCAGGTATTTGCTCCACTTCTCAAAACTAATTTTCTGTCTTAACTTGTTTTGTGCTGCTATAACAAAATACCACAGACTGAATATGTAATTTATAATAAACAGAAATTTATTTGACTCAAAGTTCTGGAGACTGAGAAATCTGATATTGAGGGTACACATCTGGTAAGGACCTTCTTGCTGTGGCAGAAGGTGAAAGGGCAAATGAGCACGAGAAAGAGAGAGAGAGAGAGAGAGAGAGGGAGAGAGAAGGGGGCTGAACTCATCTTTCTACCCACTCCCACAATAACAGCCTGAATGCATTCATGAGGGAAGAGCCCCACATGACCTAATCACCTGTTAAAGGTCCCACCTCTCAACAATGTTGCATTGTAAATTAAGTTCTCAACACAAGAACTTTGAAGGACACAGTCAAACCATAGCAAAGACTATCACCACAGTCCACCCGAAAGATGATGAATAAAACTGAGCTAGTGAAAGAAGAGACAGAAGTGGAATTCAGTTATACTCCAGTTTCCCATACTTTGTTTCTCATTTCCATCTGAGACCTCATCAGAATGGCCTTTACCGTCCCACATTCTGATTATAACCACTTGAGTAATCTCTAAGAAGTTCCAGACTTTCCCTACATTTGAGAGTGTTAAGAGTAAGATATAGAGTCTGCCCTCCAGTGCTTAGAACTGAAGAGGAAAGGAAAAGCTAGCAAACAAATGCCAGTGGCACCAGGCCACAGATGTGTGACGCCAAGTGGACAGTAAACATGGTGGGTGCTGGGTAAGTTCAGAGGAGAGAGAGCTTCCAGCCTGGGGGCTCCAGGAAGCTGCCAGCGTGGGCAGACAATGGACTGAATGTTTGTGTCCCCCTTTCAAATTCACATGTTGAAATGCTAACCCCGAATGTGATGGGCTTCATTACCTTTGGTAGGTAATGAAGCATAAGGGTGGAGCCTTTATGAATGAGATTAGTGCCCTCATGAAAGCAACTCCAGAAAAAGAAAACTCTCTCTCCCTCTTTCCACCATCTGAGGGCACAACAAGAAGTCTATTGTCTGCAACTCTGAAAAGGGGCCTCACCAGAATCCCCCATGCCGGCTCCCTGACCCTAAACCTCCAGCCTCCGCAACTGTAAGAAATAAATTCCTATTTGTAAGCAACCCAATTGGTGGTACTTTGTTTTAGCAGCCTGAACTAAGACAGAATGATATTTGAGCTTCATACCAACAGATGAGTAGAGAGGTTTTTTTTATTAAATTTATTTTTTCTTAATTGATGCATAATAATCATACTCATTTGTTGGAAGACTAGTTAACAACTTTTTGAGGTGGGGGCAGAGTGGAACAGATAGAAACACACTCAGAGGCAGCCTCCCCATGCAGCCCCAGCCATTGGGATCCTGAGCAGGGTCCTGTCTGCTTTCCCATTCACCCTAGTAGACCTCAGTGATAACCCCTTCCTAGCAGGCATAGAAGAAATTGTATATTGTCTTGATCACAGAAAACCACAGATAAGGTCTGCTGTGATCAAGAGCCTGGAAAAGTGCTGCTTCTCCAACACCCACAACATGGCAGTGGACACTTCATCAAAAGGTGTTTCTGTTACAAGTCTGTTGGGTTGATCTAGTTTCTTGGGGGTAGATGGCCCTGTCATGCGGTTCAGTGCTCTGTTGCCCTGAATCGTCTTCTCAGATTGCTCAAGGATGAGTCTCCCATCTTCACAAAAAGACAAATGGCAAGTCAGGGACTGTGGCAGTTTGTGTGGCTGTGTCTCTGTTGTGGTGACTCAAGAAGTCTTTAGCTGGGAGGAAGCTTGGGCTCCCTGCCCACAGGCTCTCCGCGTGTCTCCACCTGAAGGAGGGCTGCAAGCTGAGGGCCTTGTCCCCTCGCTCCTTCTCACCTCTCACTGTTCGTTGGCAGCACAGAATGCTGTTTAGCAGTAAGTGAGGCATTCATCCTTTAATTCTCAGATGCATGTGATCTGAAAAAAACGGCAGAGAAGAAAATATCCTGAGGACGTCAGAGGGAAAGAAATGTGCAGAACAGATGCTGCTACTTGTTTTTATCCTTGTTTTATCTTTTAAAATACATAAAACATGAGTGACTGGGGAGAAATAGTTCCAGCTTTTGGTAAAGTCAAAAAGGAGGTATTTTATAGCTCGGGTCAAACTTCCTATATTTTAGGTTGTTTTGCTACTCAACACACTCTGTGGCCTCATAAAATTCTAGAGCAGGAACAGAACCTGAGAGGTGACTTTATTCCATCCAGGTCCCAGGCTTTATGTTGGTGGATGAGCATCCAGGCCAGAAAAATACCTTTTCTTTCTATTCTAAGTTGAGAAATATTCCCTCCCTGCCACGCTAGCCCCATTGTACCATTTGGAGAGTCAGAAAGTTTTTCTTAGGTACAAATATTCATTCACTCATTTTATTCCCTTCATAATTATCTACTGAGCACCTAGATACTCTGCCAGGTAGAAGAGATGCAAAAACGTGATTCTTGAGTTGCATTTGCACAATTCGTGTTATAACGAATACTGTGGAATACTATCACGGAGTTTTCCCGCCGGCATCTGAAGGCTGTGAAGCGGGGTGGTAAGGTAGGAGCTAAACCAGATTGAGGATGAAACTCGGTTTAGGATGCACATCATTTTAGCTTAACCAGCATAAATATACAACCATAGCAGTATGTGTGTATCATTCTTCAGTCTAATAGGATATTCACAACAGTCTCGTCATTCATTTTCATGGCAGCCACGTGAAGTAGGTCTTATTGCTATGTCTGATGTATATGTGAGGAAATGGAGGCCTGAGTTTTCAAAAATAGGTGACTGAATTGGAAGACGAATTCAGGTCTTGGGACTCTGGATGCCTTGCTCTCTTTTCTCCTTGACACTGCCTTTCCATTATCACTTGAAAATATAAGCTGATCATACACAGCATCTCTGTTGTCGGGCATAGTGGTATATATGTTGTGAGGGGCTGGGGAGAGATGTACAAAGGTGAGTACACCTTCAAGAAGCTCATACGTTGAGAGAGGAAGAACCATGTGATCACACACAAAAAGATAGCTTTTTTTTCTTTTGCAAAACTGAGTGCACCAAATAAGTCAAACAGACAGTGATTGGTACAGCAGTCCAGGGAGCAGGAAATCCCCACATCATGGGCTAACAGTGTGTTGGTCACAACAAGGATGGGCTTGTTGTGAGCTTTACAGATAGAAAGCAAGGCCTTGCTGTTTGAGAGTAGAGGTCAAATAAAAAAAAAGAAAACAGAAAAGCATTAATTTTATTTAATAGTGGATAGAAGCATGGATTGTGGAATCAGTCAGAGGAGGTTTTAAGAAGTCCCAGCCCTGTCCTTATTTGGGACTTGTCCCTTTTTTGGCAATTCATTTGGTAACCCCTCCAGGCCAATTAAGCATGAAATGAGATCATGCAAGTAAAGCATCGATCACAGTACTTGGCACATACAAGTTTTCAATAAATGGTGGAGATGGTGGTGGTAGTGGCAGTGGTGGTGATAATGTCAACCCCCACATTCTCAGACATCCCAGGGACAGTCCCTCAGGCTACCCTCCCCTACACTGTTGCCTGCCATTCGTCCCATGGGCTAGTCTAAAATCCTCTTAAGAGCATGGCTTTCCACCCACCTCCCCTCTTTTCTGCAGCCCCAGTGTCTGCCTCTTGCAGAACAACCATTTTACAAAATTGCCTTTCCTTCAGGCTCTCTCTGTTTTCCAGAACTTTCTGTGGAATTTACACTCCCTGGAAAGGATGGAGCATCTTCCCAAGGACGTGGACAGCACCTGCTACAATTTCTAGGGGGGTTCTCTGCAGGTGGGAGTTGGGGAAGCTCTAGTACTTGTCTGCTGTCCCCTGGAGGTTTTCTTCTGGTCTGCTATTACTTACTGCATAACTCTGGACTGTGTTAATAGCACAAAAGGCTGTGGGGGACCCAGCTGCCATGAAACAGACACATAAAGAAAAGAATGTGAAGCGAAAAATGGAGTACTGCAATTGAAAACT
This sequence comes from Galeopterus variegatus, assembly GCF_000696425.1. NCBI lineage: Eukaryota > Metazoa > Chordata > Mammalia > Dermoptera > Cynocephalidae > Galeopterus > Galeopterus variegatus. Next base: position 14,012 of record NW_007735760.1, on the reverse strand, counting down.
GTGAAAGAGACAATGTTTCTATTTAGAGTCCCATGCCTCCCTCCAGGCCTCCACGAACAGCTCTTCTCCCCAGCTCAGGCTTTCTCAATCTCCTCCTGTTCTCCAACCAGTTGTCAGCTGATCCCCCCAAAGAAGAGGTCTTCGGTGTGCCAAAAAGGGCCATGGCTGGGAGTCAGGACCCTGGGGACATGTTAGATTCTGCCAATGATGAGTTGTGGGAACTCTGGCAAAGTTTTTGTTTTATTTTGTTTTTGTTTTACTCCTGTGAATTCACTCGTAGGTATAAATCCCTGAAAAATTCTCCCACAGATCCATAAGTGTGCATGTATAATAATGTTTCCTATGACATCATTTATAATTGCCTGCCTCCAATTGCAGGCAGTTGGAGGCAAATAGTTTTTATCACTAGGAGAATGAAGAAGTTATGTGCAGGGAATGCATGCTATGGCATACTATGCAGCAATAAAATAAAGAATAAATCTCAAAAATTTATGAAACACAAGAAAGAAATTGAGAGCTATAATACAATTCCATTAATGTAAAAAAAAATGACATCCAAGGTATATACAAAACCTCAGTACATATTTTACAAGGACATAAATTTAAGAACCCATTAGAATGGTTTTTTTACCAAGGTTAGATCAATGAGGTAGATCAATGTTTTTCTTCAACCAAGAAAAGAGAAACATGCAAGCTAGAGGGTACTTAATGGAGGGAATGAGGAGCTTTCAAAACTTTTGGAAGGGCTACAGGACCACTGCTAGTTCCCAAGTTTACTTCCAGAGTTCATTAAAAACAGAAGCTGATACTGTCACCAGCAAGGAAATGCCACTGATGGTTACAGCTGCATGAGCACCAAGGCGGCAATTGATAGGAGAATGCCTAAGTTGCTGCAAGGTCTCATATGTACCGAAATCCACACATCTGGCTGCCACTACAGAGGAGAAATAATAGACTTCCAAATCTAGTTTGGCATCTCTCATCAGTGAAGTACATACTGGAACCCTTCTGATAAGGGAATCTGGAACATGTAATTCCCACGCTTCTAGCTTAGTGACTTTGGAGGAGTACCTGAAAGGGGAGTAGTCTTCATGCTGAATACCAGCAGATACCCTTCTATATTTAACTTCCAAACAACAATAGTATCAGCGGCATGTTTTCTTCTTAACATGACACAATTATCTCTCATACAAAGAAGTGAAACAGTGATTGGTACAGCAGTATAAAGAAGTATTCATCCTCTCCACAGAAAGGTTCCCCAAATGTCACATCATCATTGTAACCATCATCTAGTTCAGTCACAACACTCCTTCAATATCATGTAATTAATCTCAAGACTATACACTTGATCAGCAATAGCATGCCTTACAAAAAATAGCAGGGGAAGGAAAATGGAAATTCTGTATTGTTTAACATAGACAAAGACATACACACATAAGAAAATATGACTAACTACTACAGTTGTCATTTCTACAACTGATCCCAAAGTCAGAGTTTGTATTTATAACTCTTACTCCACCACCTATGTTATGTTCCCTTTGTCCTCAACTACCACTCCAGCTTGTCATGTTTCTGTACCTTGCACAGTGACCCAAAAGTTTATTTCCGAAGGGTCTGAATCATTACCAACCCTACCTGGGTTGGGCTGCTAACATCTTCCATTAAATTTTTCATTGGCATGAAAGTACAAACAGGCACTCCCAACGAATTCCCTGGAATCTACATATATGCTTTCTTGACCCCATTTTAAAGTTGCAATCCTATTTGAGGACTGATTACTTTAGATAGTACAGTAGCCCTTCTTTTTAGCCTTTTACTTCAGTGACATGACGAGAATAAAATGGAGAACTCCCACTTCATTATTAATGTCCACTAAAGAAAGCTTTTCTCACTTGGAAATTGAGATTGCTAAACCAACAGAGCCCAAAGATGCAGGCATGTGAAGCAAATTTTTGCAAGTCCTCCATAAGAAATGATGGTTATTAGAAAAAATCTTGCAAAAAGCCATTACCTCTTCTTCCTCTCTTAGCTCCTAGACAAGTGTATTCTAGCTGTGGGAGAATATGCATTACGGATTTGTCCCTGGTTTAAAACATATAATGCATTTTGTAGAACATCTGTCCATCTACACAAGCTCTGCTCTCCCTGCTGGCACAATAATTAAGTCTTCTCTAAGCCATGCTACCATTCTGTAAAACCAGATGTTTCTATGAGATGGAGTACAAATAAGACCAACAAATTTTGTGGGCATGAAAGCATTACCACATTTTTTTATTGTAAAGTGATTTCCTTGGTCAGACACAAAATTGTACGGAATTCTACATGGTGAATAAGGCATTTACTAAGTCCACAAATGCTACAGCTGGCAAAAGCATTGTAGGCAAGGAAAGCAAATCCATATCTTGAGTAAAAGCCTATTTCAGTAAATACAAAATGCCATACTCTTCTTGGTGGCCCAATATAAGCAACCTACCAACAGGTTGTCTTTTTAAATAACGATGTCTTACCAGGCTTGGACTTGGCTTCTGCTCTTAGCAGGTGGGAATCCAGCAGTGGCACAAACTAGATTAGCCTTAGTACAGGTAAATTTATGTTGATAATCCCATGCATAACTTCTACTGCTACCACTATGTGGCTTCATTTATGAGTCCATTGAGCAAAACTGGAGTGGCTAGAAAAAGAGGTCAGTTTAAGAATCAACTTTGGTATTCTGGCCAGCACTTTTCTTGTCTTCTTGAACCTTGTCTGCAGTAGGTGTCTCTTGGTGAGCTTTTTCATGTGCACAAATATTTTCTCATTCAGTAACAAGAAGGTGCCCCCCCTTCCTGACCGAGCTATGTCAGAAGAAACCAGTTAAAACTGAATATTTAAATGAGAACCAAAGCCTTAAAGTACCCAAAAAGTTGAAAAATGAAAAAATAGGAAAGTCTCAGCAAAGGAATAGAAGACAGAATGAAGAACCAAACTAAAAAACATGATAACTGAAATAAAAACTCATGAAAGGGCTCAATGGCAAAGTCGAAAGGACAAAAGATAGAATCAATGAAGTGGAACCAAAAAAATTACCAAATTTTAACAAGACAGAAAACAGAGTGAAAATACAGTTAATAGAGCTTCAGAGACTTTGGGACTATAACAAAAGGTCTAACATACATGTTACCATAGTTACAGATGGAGGAAGAGGGCAGGGAAGAAAATGTACTCAAAGAAAGAATGACTGAAAACTTCCCAAATTCAGCAAGAAACATAAACTATATATTCAAAAATCTTAGTGAGCACCAAACAATATAAACCCAAAGAAATATATGCCAAGACACATTATAATTAAATTTCTGAAAACTAAAGGCAAAAAAAAAAAATTTTTTTAAAGCAGCCAGAGAAGAATAACACCTTTCCTACTGGGGAAAACAATTTGAATGACAATGGTTTCTGTATCAGAAACCATTAAGAGCAGGTATAAGTGGCACAATATTTTTCAAGACCTGAAAAGAAAGAACTGTCAACCCAGAATCTTTCAACAGTGAAAATATTGTTTCAGAATGAAGGGGAAATCAAGACATTCTCAGAAAAAGGAAAACTAAAAGAATTTGTCATCAGCAGATCTACCCTAAAAGAAACCTCTAAAGGAAATTCTCTAAAAAGAAATAAAATGATAAAATAAGGAACTCTGGAACATCAGGAAGAAAGAACATAGTAAGCAAAAATGTAGGTAAAAATAATAGGCTTTTCGCTGTCTGATGTGGTTCTATATATATGTACAGGAAATAATGGAGAAAATTGTACTATGGATGAGAGAGAGTAAAGGGATGTGAAAAGAAGTAAGGTACTTCACTCAAACTGATGAAAGGATGACACCAGTAAATTGTGACATGTTGTGTATAATGTAATATCTGCAGCACCCCCTGAAAAGGATATACAAAGAATACACTCATACTCAAAAACCCTATACATAAATCAAGATGGAATTCTAGAAAATGTTCAGGTACCCAGAGGAAGGCAAGAAATAGAAAACAGAGAAATGAAAATAGAGAGGCAGACAGAAAGCAAAAACTTAAATGGCAGAATAAACTAAAATCCAAATACAGTAAGTATAAGTGGCCTAAATTCACCCATTAAAAATGTAATTGAAGGAGGCAAAAGAATATTGGTCAGGTTAATAGTTGCATACCTGGTGCCAGGAGTTATGTTGATATGTTCCAATACAGAGAACATAACTAGAACAGTGGTTGTAAATGCAGTCAACATATTATTAAGTTGACAATGATCTACTCTTTTTTTCCAAAACCTATCTATGTTCTATATGGACTAACCAGGAGAGTTTAAAGAGAATGTGATAGAAATCATCACCTCTGAGTCATTCCGGTCTTTGATGGTGGCACTAATTTCTGTGATTATAATATGGTAATACCAATAATCTTACTATTGGTCTACTCTCGTATTAGACAGAAGCCACGTCAGGGGCTTCTACTTAGTTTTATCCTACTGTTATATCCCTGATTCCATAGGTGAAAGATCTAACGTGGGGATTTTGCCAAGTATGTCTGTTCTAATTATGTATTCAAGAACTAAAGAAGTAAGCACTGGTGGCATTGAGAGAGTCTTAGGCCAAAAGTCCATTTATAACACAGCCACTGTGGTTTTTGAAGTATCCAGTGATTAGTGTCAGGTCAGAGTCAGGGACTCAGTAATCTCCAAAAATTCAAAGTATTTCTCTTCCCCCAGTGCACAGTCACCTGGTAAATGGCTAAAAGCCTCTTTGGAGAAGATTAAGAAAATATTTACAATACTTAGTTTGTGGAGGGGCCACCAGATCCCTTCTTCAAGGGACACATTCCCCCACTTTGTTTAAGGAATTTCAGATCTGTAAACATGTTCAAGAATGGAAATTGGATGAGGGGTCATATCAAAACCTAAAATACGTTTGTTTATGTGTATCAAGTAAGACTTTTATAGCTTCCCACCCATTGATTCCTAAAGAACCATGGTCAAGTTAATAACATCAAAGATTTCTGAGAGTCAAATCATTATTATTACCATTTCAACCCTACTTGCCACATTGATAACCTGCTTACTTAGTTTCTGGTACCTAAATGTTGCTATTTGGCCTCTGCCATTCCAGAGGTTTTACATTTCAATGGCAGCAGTTCCTGCCTTCATTCTCGGCTTGTACAGGAAAGTCACTACAGAGCTTTCAAAAATGCCAGTGCTCCCCAACCAATTTTTTTTTTCATTTCTTGCTGAAGGAGTGTTTTTGGACCCTTTCCAAGGACCAGGTGAGGGGATTGGTGATTGAGTTCTGGCATATCTATTTGCCACAGGACAGAGTTGAGTCCAGGCTTCTGTATCAGTTAACTTATGCTGTACAACTAATCTCTCAAAAACAGGGGCTTCAAACAGCAGTACTATTTCTATGATTCTGTGGGTTTACTGACCAGTTCTTTGGCTTTTAAGACTGAATGATCCGGCATAGCCTTATTCACGTACCCCAAGACATGCCTCAAACAGTTGAGGTTTCTCTCCAAGTGGTCAGTCACCCACCAGTAGGTGACCCCAGGCTTGTTCAAATGGTGGCAGAGTAGTTCCCAGCAGCAAGAGGGCACAAACCCCAATATACAAGCAAGCCTCTGCTTGGATCATATTTGCTAATGTCCCATTTGCCAAAGAAAATTATATTGCCAAGCCCAGATTCAAGGACTGGAGAAATAGTGAAATCCTTTTGATGGAGGAAGTAGCAAAGTCCCATTACAGAGGGTATACAGGAACAGGAGGAATTATGGAGTAAATTTTGCAAACAAATTATCACACAATTAACCAACAGAGAAGACTCATGGAGCCATTTCCAGTAGCTGAAATTGACACTCTGAAGCCAAAACCTCTTGACAGCACACCCATATTAACACATTTGGCACATCCCATGCTTGTTCCTCTCTGGCAGTGGGGAGGTAGGGAACATAAGCCATCTCTTCCCCAAATAGACTTTGTGCTTGTCTGGACATGCTTGGCTTTGACTTTCATTACAGGTCTGTAGGTAAGGAGGAGTTGTACAAGCAGTTCATGAGAAAAAGTAGGATCTAATTACAAGAGAACTGCTCTAGGTGAGGTTACTGCAGGCTCTTCAGGCAGGAGGCTAGCCTCCTCAGACAGGGAAGAGGAGCTGCTTCTGCTGGGAAGACAGCACCAGTTACAGATGTGAAGATTCAGAGTACTAAGATCTCTCCAACCTTTCCCACATGTCCCCAGTTCAGTTTTTATGGTCTCACTCTTTGTGAAGCACGATCATAGCGTTCACATATGACACAACGAGGCAGTGAATTCAACCTTCACTGCAATTCTATAATCCGTGGGATCAAACTGTGGCTCGGACCTTTCATACATTTGCCCTTCAACTACAACATCTAAGAGATTCTTTTCTCTCAATCATAGAAGTTCTCTGGTTCCCTGGTTGTGCTCTAATCAGATCATTAAACTCCCTACAGCAATCTTAAGCTATTGTTTCACCCCATATCCCAGTAGTCATTATTCCCACAATTAAAGTTTACTTGGTGACCCAAAGCCTTGTCTTCAATAGAAAGTTTGTTGTAAACAGCAGGGAATCATTTAAGAAATGTTTTGCTAATACATGCCATGAATTATTAATAATTCATGTCACCAGCAACTATGTTATCACTGCTTTTAAGTACAATCAAGTCAAATAACAAATCCCATATTTCCATCAATAAAGATATATTTCCTCTAACTACTAATGTAACAAATATTTTATCAGTCAAGATGCAGTCAGTAAAACACTAATGCAAGCAAGAAATGATTTAATACAGGCAATTATGTACTTAAAAATCAATGGATTTGATAGAACAAAGGTCAAAGAAGTACGTTTCTACCTCTTGGAGAATTAGGAGGTTTCTGTCAACCAGGTCAAAAACTGCAGGAAATCACTGCTGATGTTCACAGTTGCTGCAGTAAAATCTCATCTGTCCAAACCCTCATGACTGCAGGTCACAAAAGGAGGAAAATTAATGATATCTGCATCTATCATGGCTTCCAAATATTTTATAAGTGCCTCTCATTGGCAAAATATAAAATGGAACCTTATCATCAAGAGATTCTGAAAATGTAGTTCCCAGGATATTAGGGAGAGCGGACAAAAAAGCTGGAACTTTGAGACTAAGAGTGGGAGTAGAAATTGAAATAGAAGGAGAAAAATAAAATAAATTTAAATAAGAGATCTTGTAGAGATGATGATAATGTGCTATGAATTAAGGAATATAAATAAGCCAGTTTTAAGTACCTGAGTATAGTGGATTGGATTTATGTCCCCCCAAAACTCATTGAAGCTTGAATTATGTCCCCCAAGTATTATGTACTAGAAACTTAGCCCCCACTGTGACTGGTAAGAGGGTGGGAAATCCTATTTATTATTCAATAATAATCCTATTATTGAAAGGTGGAGCCTTGAAGAGGGGATTGTATTGTAGGACCGTGCAGTAGTGAATGGATGAAAAATGGTTGTCAAGGGCATGGTTCTGAGGGCTTTAAGAGGAGAGTCTGTCTTGCTCTCTCTCTGTATACTCTCTGCTTCCACTGTCTTGCAATCTGAGACCTCTGGGTCACTGTTGCCATGACTAGATGGACTTCCCAGCCTCAGAAACTGTAAGCAATAAATCCTGTTTTTCTTCATAAATCACACGGTTGCAGGTATTTTGTTATAAGCAACAAAAATGGTCTAATACCCTGAGGTTCCACTGGAAAAAAACAAGGGGAACAAAAGAAGTTTATTCATTGCATATAGATACAGCTCTCTGGAAAAATAATGTGTAAAAAAAATAAAGACTATACCTTCTTCTTTACTCAGAAGAAATCAAGAGACAAATAATGTTTTGTGCACTTAAAAGTATTTTAAGTGTTATATAGAAAAGTACAGTTGATCTTTGACATTCCAAAAACCTACATCCTGAGAATTTTGAGTATTCCAAATTTGTGAATTTGCTTTATCCATTTTTGTGTTGCTATAACAGAATACATGAGACTGGGTAATTTATAAAGAAAAGAGGTTTACTCAGTTCATGAGTCTGGGGCAGCTGCATTTGGCAAAGGCATCTGGCTGCTTCCACTCATGGCAGAAAGTACAGAAGAAAATCCAGAGTGTGCAAGAGGTCTCATGGTGAGAGTGGAAGCAAGAGAGGGGGGGCAGGTGCCAGGCTCTTTTTAACAACCAGCTCTCTTGGTAATTAATGGAATGAGAACTCACTCACCCCCAAGGGAGGGCATTAATCTATTCATGAGGGATCCACCCCATGACCCAAACACCTCCCACTAGACCCCACTTCCTAATACTGCCACATTGGGGATCAAATTTTAACATAAGCTTTAGTAGGGGGAAATTATATCCAAACTGTAGCATTTACTTTTCCCTTCAATTTGGCCGATTTTTGTTTTATATATTTAGAGGCTATATTATATATTATACACAACTTTAGAATTGCTCTATATCCTTGATAGATTGACATTCTATCGTTATCAGATATTCCTCCTTTACTACATAAATATTTCTTGCCTTTATGTCTACTTTGGCTGATACTAGTATAGCTATTCCAGCTTACTTTACATAATAATTGCATGTTGTTATCTTTTTTCATCATTTTATTTTCCAACTGTCTATATCTCCATATTTAAGGTCTGTATCCTGTAGGCATCATATAGCTGGCTTCGTTTGCAATCCAGTATATTGTCTTAGTCTTTTATTTATGGCATCTACTTCATTTACATTTAATGTAACCACCAATAAATTTATACTTAAAACTACCATCCTACCATTTGTTTTGTTTTTATCTAATTTATTATATTTTCCTTTTACTCTCCTTTCTTTTTTTCTCTTGGAAGTATCAATGAAGATATTTTAGAGTTTCAGTTTCTCCCCTTTTTAGCTTGTTAGCTATACATTCTTTGTCATTATTTTAGTGGTTACCCTAAAGATGATAACAACCATCCCTGACTTTGTAAAGTTGAATATTTAATAAGAACTTTTACTTCCAAAAATGAAGCATGGGCTTGAAAACGTTTTAAACTCCTTTTATCTCCAACCCTCTTTTTGAGCTTTATTGTCATGTATTTTATTACCCATATATTTCAGCCCCACAAGTCATTATTATTACTTTTTTATGAAAACAATAGTAGTTTATATGTATTCATGTATTTATCCATTCTGTTGTTTTGTGTTCCTTTCTGCTGTTATTTTTTTGTCCCCAAAATCTGGGGTAATTTTATTTTACGTGAAGAACTTGCTATAGCACTTTTTAGTGTGATCTGCTGATGACAATTGTTTCTGTTTTTGTCAGAATATAACCTTATTTAGTCTTCATTTTAAAAAATGTTTTCTTTGGGTATAAAATTCTAAGTGGACAATTATTTTCTTTCAGAACTGGACATGTTATATGATTGTTTTCTAGCTTCTATTGTTTCTCTTGAGAAATAAGCTGTAAGTCTTATTGCTGTTCCTTTGAAGACTCCTTTCAAGGTTTCTCTAACTGCTTTCAAGTTTTTTGGGTTTCTGTTTTGTTTTCTTTTGTCTTTGGTTTTCTTAAGTTTTACTATAATATGCCAAAAAGTGGATTTTTTTTTTTTTTTTTTTTTTTTTTTTTGTATTGAGTCAGTTTGGGAATTGTAGTGCTTCTTGAATCTGTGGCTTGATGTTTTTTGTCTGGGAAATTTTGTGGCCTTTTATCACTTCAAACATTTCTTCTGCTGTGTTCATGTTCTCTTCTCCTTCTGAGGTTTGAATTATACTTCATCTTTCAAAAAAGCCGATATATTTGTTACATTTTATGTGTGTTTTATTCTTTTCTTTACCACACACTTGAGTCTTTATGTTTTCTGCTGATTTATCTTCTAGCTCTTTAATTGTCTCTTGACCTGTATTTAACCTACTTTTAAAATAGGTTTATTTATTAATTTCGGATATTGTAGTTTTAGTTCTCAAATTTCCATTTCTCTCTCTTTTTTTGTAGATTAAACTTTAATTGTATGTCTTGTTTACTTGAACATATTAATTACAATTTTTTATATGCAAATGATAATTCCAAATACAGATTTTCCAGTCTCTCTCTATTAACTGATATTTTCTCTTTCTCTCTCTCTCTCTTTCTCTCTCTCTCATCACCTAATCTATCTGGCAATATTTGTATTAAATACTGGACATTATATATAAAAATGTATAGAGATAATTTGAGGCTTGAGTGGTGTTATCTTCTTTAAAGCAGAATTTACCTTCTAAAACTAACCTTTTTTATGGAAATTTTCAAACATACAAAAGTAAAGAAGGGTGTATATTGAGTACATATCACCCAGGTTCAACAATATATCAACTCATGGACAATCTTATTTTAGCTACAGCCTCACATATTCTCTCTACCACTTTCAAAGTGTTTTGTAGGAAATTCCAAATGTATTTGACCCATAAATATTTCAGCATGTATCTCTCAAAGAATTATTTCTTTAAAAGCCTAACCATAATATCATCATAAGAAATGTGGATGTGGCTTAATATTCAAAAGCAATAAATGTAATTCACTACATAAATAGAATAAAGGAAAAAAAATCAATGATTATCTCAATAGATGCAGTTAAAGCATGTGACAATATTCAACATCCACTCATGATTTTTAAAACTAAACAAACAAATTCTTGAACCAGGAGAAAAGTGAACTTCCTTCTGATAAGAATCATTTTTTAAAAACTTACAGAAACATCATACATAATGGTAAAATATTTAAATGCCCCCCACCATGATCAGGAATAAAATAAATATTTCCTTTATTATCATTCCATTTAATTATATTGGAAGTCATAGCTAGTGTAATAATTCTTAGCTAAGAATGATATAAAGATAAGAAATGTTATAAAGGAAGAAAATAAAAAATGTGTATTTTTTTTTTAAACCCTTGTGGATCTGCATATAAATTATGAAAATTAAGTAAGGTCACTGAATAAAAAGCCAGTAATACATAAAAACCCATTGTGTTTCTTTATACAAGCAACAATTATAAAATTAAAATTATAAGGATAAAACTATTTGCAAAAACATAAACTACACAAAAATATACTGAAAACATGCAGACCTCTATATAAAACTATAAAATATTTCAGAAAAAAATTAAAGAAGAATCAGATAAATTAAGAAATATACCATATCCATAGATTTGGAAGATCAATATTATAAACATGTCAATTCTCCCCAAATTAATGCATAGATTAAGTGCTATCTCAATTAAAGTTTTAGCACTCTTTAAAAGGAATTGTCAACTTGTTTCTGAAACATATAGAAAGGCAAAGTGTCAAAAACAATCAAGGCAACCTTGAAAGCTAGAGAAATAAACTATCATATATGGTAATTTTCTATTAAGCTGCAGTAGTTAAGTGTGGAATTGGCAAGGATAGATTTAAGAAAAAAAAACAATAGAACAAAACAGAATGTCTAGAAACAGACCCATGCATGTATGAACATTGATTTATGTCAAATGAGGCACTGTAGGTCAGCAAGGAAAAAATGGTGTTTTCGAAATGTAAATAGCCACATGGAAAAAACAAAACTAAATTGAGACCTGTATTTCAAACCATATATGAAAATCAATTTCAGGTGAAGTATAGATGTCAATGTGTATGATAACTCAATAAAGCAAAATTACATAGTATCTGGAGGTAACCAAAGATTTCTTAACCAGGACACAAAAAGTATGAATCATAATAAAAAGACCAATAAATTATTTTGTATTAAAATTAAGACTTCAATTTACTAAAATATACCAGCTTAATGGAAATTGCTACCTCAAGGAGATGCCAGTATATACCTATCACAATGACTAAAATGAAAAAGACTAATAATTTCAAGTGATGACAAAATGGGGAGCAGATGGACTATCACACACTGCTGGGGGTGTGAATCAATCTAACCACTTTGGGGAAGTGTCTGTAGTATCTATTACAGCTGAATGCATGCATATCCAGCATAGCACAGCAATTCCACTTTTAGATTTATTTTCAAAAGAAAATGATTGCATATGTGCACCAAAAGATACATATGAAGTGGTTGTAACAGCATTATTGGTAACATCTCAAAACTGGAAATAACCCAAATGTCTATCAACAATAAGATTTGGATAAATAAACTGTGGTAAAATCTCACAATAGAATACTACGCAGCTATGAAAATCAACTCCTGCTACATGTAGCAACATGGATTAATCTCACAGATGCTGAATGAGAATCCAGACATAAAGGAGTATACACTTTATGATCCCATGTCCATAAGTTTAAAAAATAAGCAAAATGAATTCATGGCGTCAGAAGTCATGACAGTGGTGTCCTTTGAGAAGGAGGGGAAGACAGTAACTGGGTATGCACTGGTGATATCCTATGCTTTGATCTGTAAGGTGCTGACATAAGTGTGTTTACCTTTTGAAAATTCATCAAGCTGTACAATTAGGATTCTTGCACTTTTCTGAGTGCATATTATCATTCAAAACCCCCATTAAAAAGAAGATATTATGGACCATCAGCTCAGTGTACTACTCTGAAATCATCAAAAGTTATATCTATTTCAGACCATGTAAAATCATGGAAAATATGTATAACAAACTAGTGCATAGAAAAGCACATTATGTATAAATAAATAGTATATGAAAAATGGAAGAAAATAATTTAAAATGATAAAGTGAAGACACAATGAGTAATATTTTGGGGAGCAGGCAGCTGGCCGGTACAGGGATAGCTGGACCTTAATGTCATCAGCAACACGTTCTAACCAACTGAGCTAACCAGCCAGCCCTCAAAGAGAAACTTTAAAATTTTTTTCATTAATGTTAATTCATTTTTTATATAAAGAAGCAATAAAATTTTGTAAAAGCTTTTCATTTTGCCAACACTAATAAAAGTGTTAATGATTTTTTCTTAAAATTATCTTTGGGATACAAAAGGGCAAATAGCAATGGACACCATGGTCACTTATTGGCATCAAAGATTCCCAAGTTCCACCCCTCCGCTTTGACTATTAACTGACAAGGTAAATTAGTCACCAGTCTCAACGTGAACTTTTTTGTTATTATTATCCTTTGATAATCTACCGAAAAATATGGACCCTGTCCCCCAGAAAACTATGGAGCATATGCATACATACACAACAAAATTTTATAAAATTTCCATGGGTCATGAATGTCCTAAAAGCCACAGAAATTCAGATACACAGTCATGAAGCAAAGCTCCCCTGCCAATGCAGAACAGAAGCCTCCAAGCATGGCCAGATCCCACTCCAACCTGCTCTGCTCCTGGTGCTATTAGACCAAGTACTGGGTGCTGAGTTTCTAACTCCTTCCAGCCCACTTGTTTGTCTTCCCTGATGAAGGCAGAAAGTCCACTCCCCCTCCCTGGGGCTGTGTCTCCCTTTACTCCCTTGCAGAAGCCCTACAAACAGCAGATCACACTGACATGGTTCTGGCTTATGGAACATGACTGCCCATGCATGAGGCCTGCCTAGGGGCCCCTTCTCTCAGCAGTAAGGGGACCATGCAACTTACTGTCCATTCAGGACTCTTTTACAAAAGAGGATGATATTAATTAATTTGAGATAACAAGAACAAGCCAGGACTGTTTCACACAAAAAGATCATATGGATTCCCAACTTAGCCGGAACAGGAGCAGAGCAAATATTGTGAAGCCTCTCCACAAAGGCTGTTGAGATAAACCAGCTTTAAACATGAGCCTTCCTTCCCCTATTTCTTACTGATCCCAGGTCAGTATAAAGCAATTAACCTTACAGTCCCTTAAGATTTATGTACTTTCCATAGAAGAGTTCTATATGCCTATAGGAGGCAAGAAACTTAATCCTGGCTCCAAGCTTCCTCAAATCGACTCTCTCTTGTCCCCAACATGTCAGGCACCTGTCCAGAGCTCACTCTGCTATTTCTTTTTTTTTTTTTTTTTTTTTTTTTTTTTTTTTTTTTTTTTCCAGTAACGGTTTTTTTTTT
>NW_007735759.1:72580-73774 GCF_000696425.1 Galeopterus variegatus | reverse complement strand
GAACCCGTGGCCTTGGTGTTATCAGCACCGCACTCTACCGAGTGAGTCACAGGCCGGCCCAGGATGTCAGTCTTTTGAAATGTATTGAGACTGGTTTAATTGTCCAGCATATGGTTTATCTTGGTGAGCATTCCATATGCATTTAAGAAAAATGTATATCTTTCAGTTTTTGGGGTGTAATGTCTTAGAAATGCCAATTAGGTCAAAGTGGTTGATGTTGTTGTCAAATCATCTATGTCCCTAATGACTTTCCTGTCTAGTTATTTGTGATTATCTCTTATAATAACACTTTTTTTCCCTATGAGGAACACATCTTCAGTTTTATAATGGGAATTAATGGCACAGTAGCATGAAGGAATTCAGTTCCTTCAGTTCAAAGAGAGTTGTCCAACAAAACAGCTATTCCTTAAATTCCTTAAATAGTGTACTCTCTGAAAATCACCAGCAACTCACAGAGCCAGATCTGGGATACTACAGAGTCCCTGGGCCTCCCACAGGAGAAACTTGCCCCTTCCGTTTCTCTGCTTTCTCAGCTAAATGGAGGCCCTGTCTACCTGTAACACTTATTTTCCACAAATGTTATTCAAATATCATTTCTTCCTCCACTGATTTATTTCCCCTTCCCCAACTCTGTTAACATCCAGGTACACACAGTAGAAACTCAAGGTTAGGTTAGGGTTTCATCTGATAGGCAGGGACAGGACAGGGATTATAAATCCCACCTCCCTGGCTCAGCTCAAACCTGAACTTCTTCCAGGTGTTCATTCAAACTCTGACTTTGTAACTAACTGGTACTTCTGGTTCCCATGTTTCAGACCCTAGCACTGAGGCAGAGAGGGGGTGTGGTGTTTCCCTTTGAGCCTAGGACAGTGCCAGCCCCACACTCAGCAACTACTGGGTTCTAGGCTCCTCCATTACTGTGACAGAAGGAGGAGCTTTTGGTCCCAGTGATCCACAATCTATGCAGAATACCTGTTCTGTGCCAGACGCTGAGAATATAATGAGGCGTGATGGGAGGGTGACTCTTTTGACGTCCTCCAGATGGGGCAAAAATATTGTTAAAACTGCAGTCCTGACTTACAAACTTTGGCTTAAAAAAAAAGCCAGTGAGTGAAAACTGACCTCCGACTAAGCAGATGAGCTCTTCTGCTTTGAAAAAATAAAATGAAGTAGAAACAAAGACTGCTGAGCCAG
>NW_007735759.1:52449-71568 GCF_000696425.1 Galeopterus variegatus | reverse complement strand
CCAGAGAAGGATCAACTAAGGCCCTGACCCCCAAATCCCTATGTCCAGGGTGGTCCCCAGAGCCACAATCTACTCCTGTCTAGAGGCACCCTCGTCCTGCCCTCGCACTCGTTCCCCCAGTCGCAGCCCTGTGACTCCTCTCAGAAGGCCAAAGTCATCCCTTCCCTCCATCCCTACAGCCCTGCTGCTGAGACCCTCAGCCCTGTGCCTGCACCCTGCCCCAGCCTCCCCCCTGGGCTCTGTGCCCAGTGTTCTTCCAAAACCAGATCTTAGCATCCCATTCTCCTGCTAAGAACTTTGGCTCCTCCCATTCTCTTACAAAACAAAGTTCAAACTCTACAGTGTGACATTGAAGACCCTCCTGTTCACCCCCAACTCCTTCCAGTGCCCCCCCAACTCCCTGCTCCCCAGACCCCTGACACTTCTCATACCACTGCGTCTGTACTAGCAGTAGCCTGGAATAGAGCCTTTTGCGGGTTTTGTCTGTACCAAAATACTATGATCCCTCAAGGACCAGCTTAAATACCAGTCCCATCCCCCTGCTCAGCAAAGACTCCGCCCTGGGCCCTGCTCACCTCTCGGCCTGCTTGTTGTAACAGGGTGGCCGGTGGCCGGCTTTGCGCTGCCCCAGTGCTGTTCGCTGCTCCTGTGTCCCTTTACATGTGCTCTGCCTCCCTCTCTCCCTAACTATCCCTGCTCCCCCTCTCATGGCGACTTCCCAACCCACTTTTCTGGTCACCTGCTGGCACCTGTGCCTCCCTTTCCAGACAGCTCCCCACCCTCAGATGTCCTGTGCAGTGGTTGTCTCCCCACCGAGGGCAGGAACCATGTCCCTCTCATTTCCCCCCCTCGTGCCCCCAGGGCCTAGGCCCAGCACACAGGGGGGATCCTCAATGAATACTTATTAAATGGAGGAACAGAAGAATGAGTAAATGAACAAGGAAATGCTTGATTGACAGAATCCATTAAAATGAACCTTTTAATAAATTGGAAAAAAATTTACAACATTGATGTGACAATTAGAAATTTTATCACTGAATATTTGGTAATACGAAGGAATTATTGTTAATTTTTTTAGGAATGAGAAAGTATGTGTTTTTTTTTCTTGAGGCCTTGTCTTTTATAGCTGTGTACTGAATATTCACAGATAAAATGGTATGGTGTTTGGGATTTTCTTCAAGATGATTTGGGGCGGAAGAGTAGGATGGGTACAAATGAACCAAGGCCGGCCGTGAGTTGATGGCTGTTGAAACTTGATGGGGGAACATGGGGCCATCGTACTATTCTCCCTACTCATGTATTTTTGAGGTTTTCCACTATAAAAAGTTAAAAATAAATTAAAATAAAGGATCAGACCCACGGATGGGAGTAGGTGGGAGAGATGTAGCCTTCGTGTTATCAGTAAGGGTGGGGAAGATAAGGAAGGCTTGCTGGAAGGGAAATTATTTGCAACTCTCAGACACATTTCCGGCATTTTTGCTGAGGGCCTTTGTTGCAGAAGATGGTTTTACAATCATTTCCATATCACGAAAACTCACTCCTCTTATCAAAGCAGGAAAAGCCTAGGAATTTTCTGTGTGCTCTGCCTGCTCTCCTCCGCCTGCGTCAGCTTGCTCTGGGTGGGAGGAGGGGGAACGTTCACCATCTGACACTTTAGGCAGAGAAGATTTTCCCCCAAGGGGTGGTGAGGGGCCTGTGTTGCCGGGAAAACTGGAGGATACAAGGGCCACATCCTTTGGGGCTACAGCGAAAGCACAGAGCTGTGTCCACAGCCAGACACAGGCTGCAGAGGCTGTCCTAAGGGTCCCCTCTATCTGCTGCCTTGAGCAGGGGCAACACCTACCCCACATCCTCCAAGAGAGGGGGTGCTAGGCTGGGCCAGAGTCCACAGGCCGCCCAGGCAGCCCAGGAGCATCTCAGGGGTGGGGCCACTGGGATACTCTGCCTCCTTTACCACGGGTGGTAGAAAAATTTCTGGAAAGAAGTCATGTTTATTATCAAGAGGGAGAGCTTCCCCATTTTACTGGGGAAAATAAACCTAATCTGGAGTCTGAGATGGTCACTGCAGCCACTGGTAGGGGGACTCCTGTCCCTAATGTCCAGGCTGGGGTCCTACCCCCTTCCCAGCACAGTCACCCATCTGGCCCCATGCTCCTTGCCTAGTGGGTCTCGCCCCACCCATATCCTGCAACCTCTGCTCGACACATATAGTGGCTTCTCAGTCATTGTACTCGACGGGATTCCACTTCCGTGGCCTCTGGTCCTATCAGTCCCTCACCTTCCCCATCAACCCTTCCTCACCTCTCCTTCTGTATCTCCACTTGTACAAGCAGAGATGGTCCTTCAGCTCCTCATGCCCTGATCTCTGCAGCTCTGAGTAAGCTGCTATCCTCTGAGCATGGTTGCAACTTACCCCACCCCTGAGCCCTCCTGTTTCCTGCACTGTGTTTTCATTATGTCTGCACGTTTCTCCTCCCCTGTCAGATTGTGAGACTCTGGTTCACCCCTACCCTGTACCGTGCACTGTCACAGCAAGGCTCAGAGAGAGCATGCTCAGTGAAGGGGTAGGTCCAGCTGCAGCCCCTCTTGCTTCCTGCCTCTGGGCCAGAGCTGGACTCCCTAACATTTGCTAGAGGATAAGATCAGCCTCCCTTGGGGCCCTGGAAGATTCTCTGGGCTGGGGAGGTTGGGAGAGGGAATATGAGCCTGGTTCTTGGTTCTTGGCTCCTGGAGCCCTTGATTCCCCATGGACAGAAGGTTCTGGGGTGGAAGTTCACAGTCAGTGCCACAGTGGAAGAACTTAAACCCATTAAAGAGCAAATACCTCAAAGACAGAAACCATTTCTTAATCATTTTGATGACCAGGTCCAGTACTTGGCATAGGGCTCAGTTAAGATAGCCAAGATCTGATCTCTGTCTTGAAGGTGCTCAGAAGTTAGTGCAGCCTATAGAAATGTGCCCAGTTTCTAAAATACAATGTCCTATAGCAGAGCTGCAGGAGGAGCGGGCACAAAATGCTGCATGGGAAGGGGAAGGCTTCACGGAGGCGGTGACTTATGACTGGGTCTTGCAGGATGAACAGAATTAATGGGAGTTCTCAAGGTGGAGGGTGGACGTCATTCCAGGAAGAAGAAATACGATGTCACAGTGTAGTGGGAACATAGCAGGTTGGGATTGGGTGTAGGGTGGGGAGCGAAGTAAAACTGAAAAGGCCAGGGGAGAAGCCTTGATAGAGCAAACCTTGTGCCAATTACTGGTCCACGTGAATTATGTGGAGGTCAGATTCAGTCTTCCAACATCACCCGTCTCGCTTATAAAATCCCCTGAAGTAAAACTGAAAAGGCCAGGGGAGAAGCCTTGATAGAGCAAACCTTGTGCCAATTACTGGTCCAGGTGAATTATGTGGAGGTCAGATTCAGTCTTCCAACATCACCCGTCTCGCTTATAAAATCCCCCAAACCTTGTGTGTGTGTGTGTGTGTGTGTGTGTGTGTTTTTGACCGGTAAGGGGATCACAATCCTGGGCACGGAGTGCACTGGCCATCCTATATAGGATTCGAACCCGCGGCCTCGGCGCTACCAGCGCCGCTCTCTCTGAGTGAGCCACGGGGCCGGCCCCAAACCTTGTGTTTTGGCAAGAAAGCTCAGGGGATGAAGAAGGAAAGGAGACAACAGGCCTGGCCCCAGACAGTTTGTCACTCATTTCCTGACAGCCCAGGTCCCCATGCTTGAGGGCTTGCAGGGGGCTGAGCACCAGGCAGAAGGTGGGGCTAGAAGGACTTAGTGGCCCTTCCCACCCTGCGTTCCATGGCTCTATGATTGATGCTGGGAATTATTTCAGGAGGTGAGAAAGGACATACCCAAAGCTAATCCTTTCTTTGAATAGTGACCTGCTCTGGATCACTCCTGATCACTGCAGACTTCAGAGTTAAATGGGGACTATTGTCTCCATCTTGTTAGTGGGAAACTGAGGCACTAGGGCCCAGTGGCCTGCAGGCATGGCTGGGACTGGGGTCCAGGCCTCCTGAATCTCTTGTCTGACCCAATGGGACTGTAACTCCTGGAAGGCACAGGCTGTGTCTCCTTCACCCCCAGGGTCCTAGGCCTGTCCCCAAATACCAGCATGTTGAGAGAATGACTGAATGAGGGCTGGAGCAGCTCAGGACTGGCAGTTGGGAGGGTAAGAGCTAAGAGCTGGAGACAGAGCTGGGTGTGAGCACTGAGAGGGCCTGAGCGTGGGTGGCTGACTGATCAGGGGGCAGCGGGGAAAGAGGGGTGGCCAGGGACAAAGTCGGTGTGTGCCCAGCCCACCTGGGAACAGGGGTATCAGGGGCAGACTGCCCCAGGCCTGGGTTCCTGCGGAACATCTTAGTGGCTCATACAGAGCAGAGGCCAGGTCCCAATTGCCTGCTACTGGCACAGGTCGGGAACACTTCAGACAAGCTCTCCTCTCCCCTTCATATCTTAAGTGGTGCCTTTTCTGCTCACCGCTGGCTGGCAGCAGAAGGAGGCCGGGCCGGAGAGGAGAGGGCTTGGGAGCCGGCAGCTGCTCCCAGGGAGAGCTGCAGTGGCCGCCTCACAACACATCGGTCATTCAAACGCTCTTTCCTCAAACTCTTCCATCCCTATTGTTTCACTGAAGTGACCTGACCTGGTGAGGTGGGTGTTATTATCGTGCCCATTTTACAGATGAGGAAACTGAAGGCCAGAGAAGGGAAGTAGGTGGCAGAGCCCAGGTAGGACCCAGGGTTGTGACTCCACATCTAGATCTTTCTCCACCACAGCCCAGTCTGGCTCTTTCCTTGGTATCCCGGATGGCACAGCACAGGGAGGCAGGCTGTTTTTCACCCAGCTGCTCTGGCCCACCAGGGGCCACTGCCAACCGCACAATTCACCAAGGGCTCCCTCACCCAACCTGGCCTCAAGCTTCTCCCAGGGGCTTGGGGAGCTTGGGGCCAGCATCTCCCTCTGACTGTTCACCAGTATTTCATTTCTTCCTGCAGAGTATTTGCTTGGACACCAGTGGTTGTGTGTGCCAGGAGATGTTGTGGAACATTCTAGAGTGGGTCAGTACCTTCTGAAATGTTGTTACTATTGGTCTGTTGGGTGCCTACAGTTGTCAGCAGCTGGATGCAGTGGGTGAATGGCTGGGGCATCTCTGGTTGTAATAGAGGACTCTTTCTAGAAACCCGCTTGCCATCTGCCTTTCCTGCTGCCCAACCCCTTCTCCAGGAGCTCTGCCTACGGCCACCTCCTGTAAATATGGCGCTTGGGAGCAGATTTCTCCACTTAGTCCAGATAGCACGGGTTGCAAACCGTCTTGTGGTCAACGAAGACTAGAGGCCAGCCTCACTGCTCAAAGAAGAGGGTGCGTATCTGATAGATGGGGCCCTCACCCCTAGTTGAGCCAGGAGGAGATAAAAGAGCTTGCGGGATTGAGCAGCAAGAATGACGTCCTGCCACCTGGGGCCACTGTGCCTCAGCTCCTCTGCCGATGCCAGGCAGACCTCTCTACACCTGGACCTCGGTTTCTCTGCCTGCAAATGGGACTGGCCTTGTGCAGCCTAGACTGTCCTGTCCTAGCTGCAATGGCATAGCAACCTGTGCTAAACAGCCAAAGGCTGCACTGTCCATTGAACACAGGGCCACGTTTCACAGATGAAAGGACACGCTTCTTTTTTCTAAAGTCAGCACAAGCCGGCAGGTGGCACACGGAGATCTAAGGTGCTGCAGAGACAGCAGTCATTGGGCTGGTCTGGGAAGACACATACAGCCTAGCCCATCCCTTCCTCTCCCTCCTGACAGTGGAGACACTGCCATTCCCTCCCCCTGCCTGTCCCTGCGGATGCAGGCTGTAGTGTGGGCATCCTAGGGCCTCTGAGTGGGTGAGGCGGGTGCCCAGGGCTCCTGCTGGAGCATTCTAGGACAGGGCTGGAATGACCTCACCTCTCCCTCCTGGCAGAGGTGTGGACATGTGTCAGCCCGGGCCCCGGGGCTCCCCTTGCTCTTTAGTATGGTGAGGTCCTCTCAGCCCCTCCCCCATTCCTGCATCCTCTCCAGACCCCTCTCTGGGAAGAAGGGGCCACATCTAGTGGGGACTACCCTGGCCTTGGTCAAAGGCTGCTGGAGACCTCCCCAGCCCACAGGGGTGGGCTGTGGCCAGGCAGAGAGGCAGAGGTGGGTGAGTAAAAGGCAGAGATAAGCCTGGCCCTGCCTCAGGGGCTCCCCCTGTCCGCAGGGTGAAGTCCAGCCTTGCCTCCTTGGCTCTTGCCTCCAGCCTCAACTCCTGCACCCCCTCTGGGCTTCAGCCTCATGGAGCCTCTGTCGGTTCCGCGTTCCAGCCCCTCTCCAACCTTTGGCACACTGCTCCCTCTGCCTGCTTGGTCCTCACCTCCTCACCTTGTCCCCTCCTGCTGGTCACCCAAGTGTCAGCTGAGTGCTGCCTCCTCCTGGAAACCTTCTCTTTCCACCAGCCCCAGCCTGGCTTCGGATGCTGCCTCTGGAGCTTGCATGCTGCCCTTGTCCCCATCCTGTCTGTACCCCACACCTGCCCTGCTTGTGTGCCCATGGGTCACCCTGCCCCACCAGATGTGGTATTCTTGAGGCCAGCGCCTGGGTCATGCTCAACTTTGTTTCCAGTTCCCTGCATTGGCACCTGGTTGATCATAATAACTGGTCACTAAACGCATGAGGGAGATGGATAGGCAGAGATTCCACAGAGGAGAGGCCAGGGATGGATCTGAGGGGAGCCAACCGCATTCCCAGCGTGCTGGGGCCCAGAGAGCTACTGGTTGCCCTGGTTTCTACAGCAACCCTGGGGCTTCCAGGCTCCAGACCTCCCCTCACCCTGTGCCCCAGGAAACCAATCTGTGGGAGAGGCAGAGAGAGGAGGAGGGGGCTCTGCAGGGCTGGGCGCCTCAGCTCTGGGTCTCCCTGAGCCCAGGGGTGGGGTCCTTGCTTCTGCCGTGGCATTGGCATGTTGGCGCCCAGGAAACCAATCTGTGGGAGAGGCAGAGAGAGGAGGAGGGGGCTCTGCAGGGCTGGGCGCCTCAGCCCTGGGTCTCCCTGAGCCCAGGGGTGGGGTCCTTGCTTCTGCCGTGGCATTGGCATGTTGGCGAGTGCAAGGAGAGACAGACATGGAAACACAGGGAACCCTGATTTTCAAGAAATGACAATGGCCAGTCAGGCCAGGGGCAGATGGCTACCTATGAAAAGCCTCATTGCCCCAGGCCCTGCTAGAAGTTTTCCCACCCATCCTCCCAGCCCTGCCCTATCCCCATCAGCCCCCAGAGCATGGGCTGTCCCTGCTCTGAGAGCTGGGGTCCCTCTAAGACAGGGGCTCCCCTACCTCGGAAAGTCACTTTGGCGATCCGGTCGCCCCTGCCCCGCAGCTCCAAGACCGTCTTGAGGTGGACGAGCAGGGCCATGCTGGTGTGGAGCACCTGGGCACTGCCAGGCAGGAGCAGCAGGATGCAGCTGGCTGGTGGAGCGCAGCTCACGCACCTCGCTCCTCTCTGTCGCCTCCTCCTCCCCCACACCCCCTCTGATGTTGCCCACAGAGACCAAGGCAACCGAGCCGAGCTGCTCCTTGCAGCGACTCACAGAGCCTCACATCCCTGCCAGCCCCCGCCCCTCCACACTATCAGCCCAGCGTGTGTATATCTCTGTGTGCGTGTTGTGCACCCAGCATGCAGCCTGGGAGTGCAGACACAGAGTCGGAATTCATTATTCAGCAGCCGCTGGCTCCCAGATAAAGCCCTATCCAGCTTTAGATGTCTCCTCCCAGCACCCGGAGCAGAGGCTCCTGCCTGCCCCTCATCAGAGCTCTGCTGCTCCCCTGCTAAGCAAGCTCTGCTGCTCCCCTGCTAAGCAAGCTCTGCTGCTCCCCTGCTAAGCAAGCTCTGCCACCAGAATTGGGCATATGGGAGTGGGCATGGGGCCACAGGCACCCCAACCACAGGGGAGAAGGAACTTCATGATCTGTCTGCACAGGAAACTGGTCTGTTGCCCTGGTGTCCTGGGGGTGATCCATGCTGCCTCCTGCAAGTCAAGTTGGCCACCAGGGTTGTTGCTGCCTGAAAGGCTCAGGGAACCTGTCCAGGCCAGGCCTGGCTGCTCTGGATGGGTCACACTGTGCCATGCAGAAATCCTAACTTAGGGCCCCCCAGGATCTACCAGACAACATCAAGGCTATGCCTGGTAGCTGGTCTTTCAGAAGTGAGAGCCTTACAAGAAGGGAATGTATTTGTCCACTTTCCCCTCCATAGAATATGCCCCTAAGAGGCTGGGTCCTGACCCTCACTTGAGACCACTGGGTCTGAATCTCACGAGGCTGGGAGGCTGGGAGGCTGGGGCTGCTGCTTGAGGGGAAGCACAGGACCAGACTCTGAGCATGGTGGGAGATGTCTGGTTGTGAAGGCAGCAGACACGTCTGTTCCACTAGAGGCAGAGTATAAGGGTCCAGGGCACTCACCTAGCCCCATCCAAGGGCTGGAGACTATGAAGGCTGGGGAGTGAGACAGGCTGATGTTTGGGTTCCAGTGAGAGAAGCAGAACTATCTGGCCTCCTATTCTAATCAGCTGCTAGGAGCCGAAGAAAGGACGTCTGGCAGAAATTCCAAGGACCAAAGGANAGGCAGAGATTCCACAGAGGAGAGGCCAGGGATGGATCTGAGGGGAGCCAACCGCATTCCCATCGTGCTGGGGCCCAGAGAGCTACTGGTTGCCCTGGTTTCTACAGCAACCCTGGGGCTTCCAGGCTCCAGACCTCCCCTCACCCTGTGCTCCAGGAAACCAATCTGTGGGAGAGGCAGAGAGAGGAGGAGGGGGCTCTGCAGGGCTGGGCGCCTCAGCTCTGGGTCTCCCTGAGCCCAGGGGTGGGGTCCTTGCTTCTGCCGTGGCATTGGCATGTTGGCGAGTGCAAGGAGAGACAGACATGGAAACACAGGGAACCCTGATTTTCAAGAAATGACAATGGCCAGTCAGGCCAGGGGCAGATGGCTACCTATGAAAAGCCTCATTGCCCCAGGTCCTGCTAGAAGTTTTCCCACCCATCCTCCCAGCCCTGCCCTATCCCCATCAGCCCCCAGAGCATGGGCTGTCCCTGCTCTGAGAGCTGGGGTCCCTCTAAGACAGGGGCTCCCCTACCTCGGAAAGTCACTTTGGCGATCCGGTCGCCCCTGCCCCGCAGCTCCAAGACCGTCTTGAGGTGGACGAGCAGGGCCATGCTGGTGTGGAGCACCTGGGCACTGCCAGGCAGGAGCAGCAGGATGCAGCTGGCTGGTGGAGCGCAGCTCACGCACCTCGCTCCTCTCTGTCGCCTCCTCCTCCCCCACACCCCCTCTGATGTTGCCCACAGAGACCAAGGCAACCGAGCCGAGCTGCTCCTTGCAGCGACTCACAGAGCCTCACATCCCTGCCAGCCCCCGCCCCTCCACACTATCAGCCCAGCGTGTGTATATCTCTGTGTGCGTGTTGTGCACCCAGCATGCAGCCTGGGAGTGCAGACACAGAGTCGGAATTCATTATTCAGCAGCCGCTGGCTCCCAGATAAAGCCCTATCCAGCTTTAGATGTCTCCTCCCAGCACCCGGAGCAGAGGCTCCTGCCTGCCCCTCATCAGAGCTCTGCTGCTCCCCTGCTAAGCAAGCTCTGCTGCTCCCCTGCTAAGCAAGCTCTGCTGCTCCCCTGCTAAGCAAGCTCTGCCACCAGAATTGGGCATATGGGAGTGGGCATGGGGCCACAGGCACCCCAACCACAGGGGAGAAGGAACTTCATGATCTGTCTGCACAGGAAACTGGTCTGTTGCCCTGGTGTCCTGGGGGTGATCCATGCTGCCTCCTGCAAGTCAAGTTGGCCACCAGGGTTGTTGCTGCCTGAAAGGCTCAGGGAACCTGTCCAGGCCAGGCCTGGCTGCTCTGGATGGGTCACACTGTGCCATGCAGAAATCCTAACTTAGGGCCCCCCAGGATCTACCAGACAACATCAAGGCTATGCCTGGTAGCTGGTCTTTCAGAAGTGAGAGCCTTACAAGAAGGGAATGTATTTGTCCACTTTCCCCTCCATAGAATATGCCCCTAAGAGGCTGGGTCCTGACCCTCACTTGAGACCACTGGGTCTGAATCTCACGAGGCTGGGAGGCTGGGAGGCTGGGGCTGCTGCTTGAGGGGAAGCACAGGACCAGACTCTGAGCATGGTGGGAGATGTCTGGTTGTGAAGGCAGCAGACACGTCTGTTCCACTAGAGGCAGAGTATAAGGGTCCAGGGCACTCACCTAGCCCCATCCAAGGGCTGGAGACTATGAAGGCTGGGGAGTGAGACAGGCTGATGTTTGGGTTCCAGTGAGAGAAGCAGAACTATCTGGCCTCCTATTCTAATCAGCTGCTAGGAGCCGAAGAAAGGACGTCTGGCAGAAATTCCAAGGACCAAAGGAAAACTGCTCTGTCCTCTCTTCCAGCAACATAACTGGGAGGGGCCCTGATATGGGTCGAATGTTTGTCCCTTCCAAAGCTCGTGTGGAAGACTGATCTCCAATATGGCAGTGTTGACAGGTGGGGCCTTTAGGAGGTGATTGGATCATGAGGGACCTGCCTTCATGAATGGATTTATCTATTAATGGGTTAACGGATTAATGGGTTATCATAGGTGTGGAGTGGTGGCTCTATAAGGAAAAGGCGATCTTTTTCCTTATAAAAAAAAGTGATCGCGTGAAAGTGATCTTGCCATTCTCACTATGGGACACCCTACTTTGCTGGAGATAGTCACCACCAAGAAGGTCCCCACCAGACGTGCCCCCTGGACCTTGGGCATCCCAATCTCCAAAACTGTAAGAAATAAATTTTGTTTTCTTATAAATTATTCAGTTTCAGATATTCTGTTATGAGTACAGAAAACGGACTAATACAGGCTCACAGGGAAAGGAACCCTGGGGGCCAAGACCCCTGAGCCTGGAGCCTGTGCAGGGTCATCTGTACCCTTGCTCTTGCCACTCATTCTTGGTGGAATGCCCCTGCTGTGGATTGAATGTCCCTCCCAAACTCATTGAAGCTTGAATTGTGTCCCCCAAGTTTTTTGTATTAGAAACTTGGCCCCCACCGTGACTGGGAGGGTGGGAAATCCCATTATGGTAATTGAAAGGTGGGGCCTTGAAGTGGTGATTAGACTATAAGACCATGTCCTAGTGAATGGATTAATAATGGTGTTCAGGGGCGTGGTTCTGAGGGCTTTAAAAGGAGAGCGTGTGAGAGTCTCTCTCTCTCTGCTCTGCCATTTTCTGCCATGTGAGACCCCGGCATCGCTGTAAAGCCACCATCAATGAAGATTCTCACCAGGTGTGTTCCCTGGACTTTGGACTTCCCAGCTTCTGAAACTGTAAGCAATAAATTTCATTTTCTTTATAAATTACCCAGTTCTGTATATTTTGTTACAAGCAACAGAGACAGAGCCCCCCACCTCGTGCCAACTCCTCACCTGGACTCAGCTCAATGGGAGCCTATTTCTAGGGGTGCCCCTGCACTCCCACCCAGCCTAGGTTAGGATCCTCCTCTGTGCTGCTCCTGCCCTTCTCATCTCACGGCATCCTGGGGCTGCTCCACTTGCCTGTCCCCCCACTGACCCTGGGGAGGCCGGAGCACAGCATCTTTGCACCCCAGAACCTCAAACGCTGTCCTGCTTTAGAAGGATAGATGGCTTGGGCCGGCCGGGTGGCACACTGCTACAGTGCGCCACTTGGGAGCCCAGAGGCGCTCTCGCCGAGGGTTCGGATCCCACATACAGACTGGTTCCCGCTCACTGGCTGAGCAAGGGGCGGGCGCAGCACCGAGGGTTGCGGTCCGTTGCCGGACACGAAAAAAGACAAAAGACAAAAAAAAAAAAAAAAGAAGGATAGATGGCTTTACTGGGTAGGAGGACAGCTGACTGTTGACAGGATAAAAGGATAAGCTCAGGGACCTGTCAGAAACAGAGCCTGAATGGGCCGGCCCGTGGCTCACTCGGTAGAGTGTGGTGCTGATAACACCAAGGCCCCGGGTTCGGATCCCACATAGGGATGGCCGGTTCGCTCACTGGCTGAGCGTGGTGCTGACAACACCAAGTCAAGGGTTAAGATCCCCTTACCGGTCATCTTTAAAAAAAAAAAAAAAAAGAAACAGAGCCTGAAGGTTTAGAAAGAATACATTTCCACAGTGTGGTGACAAGAGATGACTCCCTTTGAATTCTACGGTTTGAGTAACCTGCAGGATGTCCCAAGAGTCTTCTCCCCTCCTCTCCTTCTAGATGTTTCCTTACTATTTTGCCCTATTTGTTTTTCTATTTATGTTCTTTTTCCTTCTTTCTCCTTCCTCCCCCAATTCTTGCTTGTCTTTCTCACATTTATCTAACCATATTGAATTAAAGAATGTTTTAGAATATTATATTTATTGAATACAAGTGAATGCCTACCATTTTAAAAAATAGCAGATGAATTTAATGTTTCTTTTTTTTCAAAAACTAAATTCATTGGCATTTTCCATCCACGAGGTCATCAGGCAATCTGTGTTTGAAAGGCTTGGTCTCTCCTGAGGGGGTGAATTTCATGAGGCCTCTTACAGTCCTGTGCATCTTTAGGAAAACACCCATGCACCTGCCTTGGGCAAGTAATTGAGCTTTGCTTAACCTCAGTTTCCACATCTGTAAAATGGTAGCAATTCCACTCAGCAGGCCTCGGCTGAGTCAGTTGACCCTTCTGAAACCTAAGCCAGACCCCATTTTCTAATTTCCATTCTCATTTCTATTACGCATTTTGGTAGCTCTCTAATGAACATTTACTGAATTCCTTCCAGTGCCATGCTGGGGGTGAATATGATACCAGAGCCCAGCAGAAGGAATAGGTGGACTAGAGCAGAGACAAGGAATCCAGAGTGATGGGGCCAGCAGCAGGGCCAGCTGGGAGCTGTGAATGGGGCAGGCAGCAGTGTTCAACCCCATCCAGGGTTGGCGGTCGTGGGAAAGCCTTCCTGCAGTATGTCACACCTGAACCGAGGGTCGCTCTTCTAGAAACTTTTACTAATGTTTTTATAATTGTAGCATGTGCTCCCCAAGGAGAATTTAGAAAAATACAGACATGACTGGGTTCTGAAGGGCATGGAGGTTCCTCCCACTGAAGGCAACCACTTATTCATCTGCAGTTCCTTTTCCCCGCCAGGCCTCAGTTTCTCTGCTTCTTGCACAGTTTGAAAGCCTGGGGCTCCCCCCATTTCATCGTTATCCGTTAGTGAAAGTCTTTGGAGAATGCTGGTGGCAACAGCATCCTGTGACCTCATTTGCGTCTGTGATCTTCAGCAGCTGCCATCTACAGAGTCCGACTGTGAAGTCAACGCTTCCCTCCTTCTGACATCAGAGGGGAAGAAATGAGCCCTGGAGAGAAGGGGCAAACCGCAGCATGTCCTTAGTGATTCTGGGGTAGCTGCATAGGCAGCTGGGGAGGCAGGGTCTGGGGCCAAGTCACACAGAGGATGACACCTCGGAAGCTGTCACCACACCCTTTCCTCCCAATTAAAACCCTAAGGCCCTGGCCCTGTTCTGCACACCTCCTACTGCTGGTGTAAGGGTCGCTGGAGAAACCAGGTTGTGGGGGCCCAAATAGTTAAAGCAAACCTCACAGGGGCCTTTAGAAGGTTTTCTCTCAGGGCAAACAACCTATTGGTTCCGGAGCCAGAATGAACTCCAGAACTGGGGACAAATGTAAATCACCCCCTAAGACTTTTCATGATTTGTTTTCTGCCCCTTACTTTGGCAACTACTCTTGTGGAGTAGTTTGAGGGGCAGGATGAGGTGAGGAGGGGGTTCCTAGGGAGAAAAATGTCCTTCCTCCCAACACACACGCACTACAGAGGGTCCTAGGCAACCATGCCAAGCGGAGCCCACGGTGGAGCCCCTTCCTGGAGCCCCCACGGAATTGGGGCGCTAGGGCAGCCTTGGGGAGGGATGGCTCCTGGGCCCCTGCGGCTGCTCCTGTTCCTGGGCCTGAGCCGCAGTGGGGCAGCTGATTTCTGTGCGCCCCCCAAAGTCAGGGCCCGGCCTCTCCTTTCCCGCCATAGCTTTCCAGCCTGGCTCATCGCGATTCCTGCGGCGGATAGAAGGATCTTCAGGACGGATCCAGCCGGGCGCTGTACCGAGTTTCCATGTCCATCCCACCTCCCGGCGGGCGGTCAGCGGAGAGCTGAGCCCATGCGTGGATGTGACGGCCGAGGGTCACACAGCAGAGCACTTGGAGACGGGGAGGCATCTTCTGCGAGCGCGCCGTGGGCTGCTCCAGGGAGGGGACGCAGGAGGTCGCAGTGCCCCGGAACGCGGGGACCGCGGCGGGCCAGACTCGCGTTGCCAGGCGCGCGGTTGCCGGGCGACCGCGGGCTGTTACCGACGGGCGACAGCCAGGCCGCCCGGGCTCGCCGCGCCCACCATGGCCTCCCGCAGCGCGGGCACCCTCCTGACCGAGTTCAATGCCGCCTACGTGCCCCCCGGCCTCATGCCCGGGTAAGGCTGCCGCGCACCCGGCCCCACCTGAACCCGACCGTCGGAGTCCCCGGGGGCGGCCCGTCGCCCCTCTCCCCCGCCAGCGCGTCCTCTGTCGCCGAGCTGCGCCCCCGGGCCTCCGGGGTGAAGGAACGTGCGGCGCCGCGTCGTAACCCGGCTCGGTGGTCTGCGGGCCGCAGGGGTGGCCGCGCGCTCTCGGAGCAGGCAGGGGACGGGCGCGGGCTCGGCTCTCTAGGAGGTCGGTCCCCGCGCAGCCGGGCACGACCAGCCCGGGTAACGCGACCTCTTGCGGATGGGGCACGGCTGAGGGGTCGGTTCTTGGAGAAGCCCCAGGCAGGCAGCCTGGAGAGCACCGGGAGAATGTGAGGAGTCCCCAGAAAGGAGGGGGCACCCCTGCGAGGTGCGGGGCCCCAGGGTCCGGGCGGGAGCAGTATTTGTTGGTCGAAGCAGGGAAGGAGGCCGGGCGGTCGCCCACTCGAAGAATCTGGCAAGGCAGGATGGGCGGTAGTTAATGGTTAGCAGTGTGGACTCGCCACCCGGCCTGGCGCTCGGTCCTTTCACTGATGTCACTTTATCCTCACAGAATTTTGGCATTGAAAGCTTCCCAGCCCCAGCCCTGAGAGCTGCCTTGCTCTATTATTTTCAAATGCAGGGTCATACCTACCTTCCTTTTCTTTGGATATTTTCAAATTCTAAACTTCTAAGATGAAAGTCTGACTGTTCTCTCCCATTCGTTCTTTGGCCCTTTCTCCTACAGTGTCTGATGTTTCCACTCTCAAACTCCTCCTCCAGAGTGTAAGATTGTCTTATCTCTCCTACTAGTCAGCATGGGCATTGAGGGCAGGGACTGGGTTCTGAGGAGCAACTTGCACAGTATCAGCAAATCTGGACGGAATGAATGAATGAAATTAGTGTGGTGAGAGTGCTGCAGGCAGGGTCTCCAAATGGGTGGAGAAACCTCAAAAACAAAACACATGCTCCCTCCTGCAAACTCAACAGCCTGCAAAATAAAGAAAAGGCCTCTGTGTATTTTGTATAAAGTTTGGGTTGTTTTGGCTGTAATGTTAAAATCATTCTGGAGACTGTGCAGCAACTAGGAGCTGGTGCCCTAGTTTTAACTCAACCCATTTGTGGACAGGACCTTTCTCCGGGCCTTGAAGAGCTCAAAAGCTACTTCGATTCCCACCAGCCAAAGCTGATTTACCAGCTTTCCTTAGTTTCCTGAAGCCAAACCAGGTGTGTTAGAAAAGGTGACTTGGGATTTGCCTTTTCTTTCATTCATTTAGGCATTCACTTGATAACGACATGTTGAGTGCTTGGGATGTGCCAGGGGTTATGCTAAAGGTTCCAGGAAGACCAAGGCAAACAGGTGTGGGCTGCCCTCCGGGAGCTCCCAGTCTGATGGAAACACATGAAGTTTAGTTCAAATCAGCCTTTGCAGCCTTGGATAGCATGCTCACAGCACATTCCAGGTGTTTATCATGAGGTTTAGTTTTGTACATGGACATTTTTGGGGGGCCTCCCATAGTCTCCTCATCTACTGCCTGATTCCTTGACCATTTGCTGCCCATGGGGCAAGGCCTGGGGCTTCCTCAGACCCTGCCCCACGGTTCCCCCACTCCGTCCGGATGCTTCGGTGCTCACGCCACTTGTCTGCAGTTTCCTGAGCTCTCTGTCCTGCGATTGATTTAGAAATGATCATAATGAATGGATCATAAGTATGCCTTTAAGCTTGGACTTGGGCTAGTTTAACAGCTGATCCTACATCTGCCGCTTTCTCATCTGGATCTTTCTGAGAGTGATGTGCTCTCCTTAAAGATTCCCATTGACAAGGAATGAATTGAGTCGTTTTAAGTTTTGAAATCTACCTCACCGGCAATTTTGTTAACTTTACAAAAGAATCCAAGATTCCCTGCCACACTTGGATAATTATTATTTTTGTGTATCTTTTCAAACACTAATCACAGGAAATTAAATTGCAGCCGGTGTCTTGCAATACTCAAATCCCCCCCCCCCCCTTACCAGTTTTACTCATAGAGGCAGAGAATATTCACACTGGTAAGGACCTCCGAGATTATGCAGCCCAGCCCGCTCCTGTTCCAGATGAGATCACTGAGGCCTGGAGTGAGGGGGCCTGCCTGAGCCCCACAAGGTGATGGTAGAGCTGGCTGAAACCAGGTCCCTGATGCCCAGTAGTAACAACATGAGTCCCCAAGTATGAGCATTAACCACGTGCCAGGCACTATGCTTGGCCCTTTACAAAGTTTTGGTTTTTTAAAAAATCTTCCCAACAACCCAGATGAGGAACGAGCAGCTTGCCCAAGGTCATTCAGCAAATAAGTGCCCGAACCAAGTCTTTATGGCTTGAACACCCCGACTTGCCCCAATCCTCAAGCAGCCTCTCCCCCTGCCTCCCTCATTCAGCAGGGAGGACATGGAGTAGACATTAAGAGGTAGACTTTGGAGTCAGCGTGCTTGGGTTTGAGTCCTGGCTCCATTACCTATTTACCATGGTCAACTTATTGATCCTCTCTATGCCTCACTTACCTTGTCTGTTAAATGGGCATACTAATAATGTGGAGGGTAGAGGAGGCTTAAATCAGCTAATATGCACTTGATAATTGTTAGCTATTAGCATTAGTTAGATCCCTACTGTGTCCAGGGCCTGACTCTAAGCACTGTGGGACAATGTCAGATAACGAGGATGCTGGTCTTCAGTCTAGTTGGCCAGGGTGCTCCATTTGGTCCCTTGCTACTCCTGGGTCGCACAGCTCCCAGGCACCTTGCCACAGGCAGTGCCTGCATGTGCCTGGCCTGGGTGCCATCCCTGAAGCAGGCAGGTAACTCTTGGGTCAGAGTCCCTGTGGTTATAAGGCTTTTTAAGGGATAAGAGTGGCCTCAGTGAGATCCTGAGCCTCCTGCATGCAGCTCAGATTTGGGTGGCATCCCTCCCTTGCTCTCTGCCTCCTGCCAAACCTCAACAGGCTCTCAGTGCAAACACTTGACCTGCCATGTGCATGCAGTCATGCCCAGACTGTTACTGCCTGCATGTCCACCGTTCCTGCCCAGCGGCTCCTGCCCCACCCCTCCCTCCATCTGCCACTGAGCCAGGTCTAGGCCTCAGGGGCCTCAGCCCCCTAAAATCACATGTTCCACACTTGCCATTGCCAGGAGGGTGGTCCCACAGACTCCCTGTGCAACAGACATGCACACCCAGTGGTGTGCTGGTAGATGTTTAACAACCAGCTCTCCGGAGGAAAAACGCCTTGATTTGTAACATTCCCCTGTATGTGTGGTATAAATACTCCCGCCATGGCTGATTTCAAACTATGGGCTCTGCCTAGATGCAGAGTCAGGAAGGGATATAGAACAGCACACCATAGCATAGCATTTTCACTGTCCAGATGCAGGAGACGTAAATAACCTCAAGAGCACAGACTATAGTAGAGTGTAGTAAAATAATTTGGAGATGGTGAGTTTTGAGTATTCATTACCTTTATTTCTAATAGAATTTATTTTATCATAATTTTATATAATTTAATTTTTAATACTGGCTTGTTTAACAACAGACTCGACAAATTCCTGAAAATTTAGCAATTGGCTCTCTTGAAGTCGGTGTAAACCAGAGAGAGCTGCCTGCAGCGCCCCACTGCCTGTAGCACATCACTGCCTGTAGCTGCCAGCCTCCTCTGGCTTGTGGCCTCACCCTGCAGGGGGAGAGGTTCTGGCAGGGCTTGAGAAGGAAGGGTTGGTAGTTGCATTTCCAAAGCCCCTTCCATTTGAGTCCAGGCCCTGGCACTGAAGGTGAAGCCCCCGAGACAGACCAGTGAGTCCTGGGGTATAAAACGAAGGCCACCTCCCCAGGAAGATGAAAAAGACCCTGTGTGCCCAGACACTGGTGTTAAAATCTCTTGGGGAGCTTTAACAAATACCCATACCCAGGCCCCATTTAGAGATTCTGATGTAACAAATACCCTGTGCTCAGGCTCCATCTAGAAATTCCGATGTAATTGGTTGGGCTGGGCCTGGGCATCAGGACTTTTTAATCCTCCCAGGTGATTCTGAGGTGTGACCAGGGATGAGAAGGGCTCGTCTGAGATGCTCTATGGCCCTTTGCAATACTGAGGACCATTGCTAAAGTGTCAAGTATGGGCCTGTTCCCTAAACATTTTAAAGAAGATGCCCTGTATTAGTCTGTTTCTGTTGTTTATAACAAAATACATGGAACTGGGTAATTATAAAGAAAAATGAAATTCATTGCTTACAGTTTCTGAGGCTGGGAAGTCCAAAGTCCATCTGGTGGTGGCGACAGTGACTCGGGGCCTCACATTGCAAGATGGTGGAAGCAGAGAGAGCACAGAAAACAAGAGAGAGAGAGAGACTCTCCTCTTTTAAAGCCCTCAGAACCATGCCCCTGACCACCATTTTTAATCCATTCACTACTGCAGGGTCCTACAATCCAATCACCCCTTCAAGGCTCCACCTTTCAATTACCGTAATAGGATTTCCCACCCTCTTAACACTCACTGGGGTGCTAAGTTTCTAATAGGTAAAACTTGTGGGACACAATTCAAGCCTCAGTGAGTTTTGGGGGACATAAATCAATCCAC
>NW_007735759.1:50199-51499 GCF_000696425.1 Galeopterus variegatus | reverse complement strand
GTGGCACTCCCTTATCCCCTTCCCAGGACCTCTAACTCCAAAGCCAGTTCCCTATCTCTTCTCTGGAATTCACCTCTGGTCTCTTCAAAGAAGCTGGGGCAGTTTTGTAGGTAACTGATGCTCCCACACAACCTTGAGCAACTGGGGAGCTCCCTAAGAATATGGGGTCAGGGTAGGGTCCCCTGGAGACCTGGGTTTTGTAACAGGGACTCTCCTCTCCAGAAGAAAGACCAGCCCTTAAAAATGTGCCTCCATATGTCAATTCAATTCAACAAATATTTACAGAGCATCTACTGGGTGCTGGGAATGCCAGGGATGCAATATGAGTGCAACGTAGCCCTCTCCCCTAGAGAGTTTATAATTCAGAAAGAAAGAAGATTCTCAGGGCTCAGATCATTAGAATACAACAGAACGTGAACTGAGGCATAAGAGGGGTACAAAGAAGAAAGACAGTTCAATGGAGGGGACAGGCAGGGTCCATGGGATGGTCAAAGAGGCTCCATGGGAAAGAGGGCATTTGAAATGTACCTTGTAGGATACAACCACAGTGGGGGAGGGGAGGAGAGAAGAGCCTTCTGGATGGAGGATGGCTTGAGAAAAGGTATGGGGTGGAGGTACTGGCAGGACACACTTTCAAAGTAGCCAGTGGCCTATTTGGCTGGAGTGGACAAGCTGTGACATGAAAGTGGGTGATAAGGCTGGAAAGAGGCCTCACAGAGGTCTGGGCCAGGGAGGGCCCTGAGCACTTGGCCCAGTTTGTTCTTAATTTCATGGGCAATGGGAGCCCTTGAAGGTTTTTCCCCAGGGGAAGGATCTGATCAGAACTGTCCTCAGTAGGAAGTGTTGTCGGGAAGAGGATGCACTGTGGAACAGAGACATGCTGATTAGTAACAAGTTAATTAGTTAATAAGGCTGCTCATGGGATCCCTGTTGGCTAGTGGTAATTAACTTTAATGTTAGCTGTGGGGCCAACCAATGCTATTAAGAGGCAGGGAAGGAACTGCTCCCTGCATACACGGTAGCCCATGTGGACTTCAGAATCCATGTGTGGCTATTGCCCAGGGGCCCAGCTCAGCACTGTCTCCTGGCTGGTGTGGTATGCAGATGGATGGAGGGACGCAGGGGCAGGTGAAGGGGTCAAGGAGGAGGGGTAGTGGCAACAGATGCTGCCATCAGGACTGTTCCATGCACCATTATAAAACCCTCCATTCCCTCCTGTTTGTCTCCACCTTGGCCTGCCACAGACCAACAAAAACAGGGCTGCAGAAGGCTCTACTGTGGAGCCACATGGAGTCCTCTC
>NW_007735759.1:47921-49812 GCF_000696425.1 Galeopterus variegatus | reverse complement strand
GTGAAGGGGTCAAGGAGGAGGGGTAGTGGCAACAGATGCTGCCATCAGGACTGTTCCATGCCCCATTATAAAACCCTCCATTCCCTCCTGTTTGTCTCCACC
Source organism: Galeopterus variegatus (assembly GCF_000696425.1). Lineage (NCBI taxonomy): Eukaryota > Metazoa > Chordata > Mammalia > Dermoptera > Cynocephalidae > Galeopterus > Galeopterus variegatus. Next base: position 49,710 of record NW_007735759.1, on the reverse strand, counting down.
TTGGCCTGACACAGACCAACAAAAACAGGGCTGCAGAAGGCTCTACTGTGGAGCCACATGGAGTCCTCTCAAGGCACGTGAATCAGGTGCATACAAGGGACACGGACCTAGCTTGCCAAGGCATGCCTGCTGAGTGCTAAATAATGTGAACATTGGCGTGCGCGCGCACACGCACGCACACACACACACACACACACACACACACACACACACCAGCAAGTTCCGAACGGAATTCAGACGGAACTTAGGAGGACTGCGGAGGAGAGGGCTTCTATTCTATTGGGATGCAAATATCTTGGCATTCAGAGAAGGTGGAAAGCAGGAGCAGAGGAGGACTATGGCAGAAAGCTTGGGGGTGGCGAAGAGAGCACAAGCACACGTCACATTTCTATAGCTCCTTCCTTTGGAGCCCAACGCCCCTGTGGGTGGGATGCTTCGTGCAGCATGCACTCCGCCAATCAGAGCCCAGCCCCCTTCAAAACAGCGCTCCAGGATATCATGTCTTGGAGTTTCTGGACTTCTCCGTCCTTCTGTGGACATTTACTGAGCACACTGTCATGTGTCATGTGCTGTGCAGTTGCTGAGGGTAAAGAACACAAATTAGCAGAGGAGATAAGCCAATGTGGTCTGAGTATGGACTGAAGGATGATAACCTTAATAGTGAGGACAGATACTAGGAATGGGTTTGTGGCCAGGGAAGTCAACAGAGAGTACTGGCTTTTTATGAGTGAGTGGCCAGTCCCCAGGTGGGCAAGAGCAGAAACAGCATTCCAGGTAGAGGAACCACATGCAAAGGCTCAGAGGCCTGGACAGCATGTGGCCCTGAGTCTGTGAGTAACGCTGCTGGGACCCAGGGTGCCTGTATGGACATGATGAGAGGTGTCAGTGTGGACAGCAGGCTGCGGGGGGGAAACTTGGTCTAGTAGACCGGCTAGGACATTCAAGATTGTCCTGGTGAGCGAAGAGGGAGGCTCGTAGCAGCAGGATGGAGGGGGTGGTGGGAAGGTGGCTAGCAGGGAGGCTAAGCAGGACTCAGGGAGGGGGTGGACATGGAGGTGATGGAGAAAGGAGGGTGGCACGGTGATTGAGTCCTGGTCTCAGGCTTAGGAGAAGCGTGGATGGGGGATGGCACTAAGCAGGGATGTACGGGACGAGGAGTAGGCGAGTTTCAGTCGTGCTGAGTCTGAGGCGTGGCGAGTCCTGTGTGGGCAGCTGGGCCTGTGGGTCTGCTGCCTGGAGACTAGTTGGGGCTGGAGACACAGAGCTGGGTGTCTTCAGTGTACAGGAGGTGTTGGCAGTCAGCATGGAGGTCTCCAGAGGAGAGGGTCCCTGAAAAGAGAAGAGGAGCCTGGGGTAACTCCAGCACCTAGAAGATGAGCCGGGGAAGGAGCCAGATCCCCGGTCTGCCCCCCCTATTCTCAGGTTCTCCTCATAAGCCTTACCCCAGGGGAGACTTCTTCATGGAGCTCCACCAATACCCACTGTTCTAGTCCATTTCGTGTTGCTATAACAGAATTATCTGAGACTGGGTAATTTATAAAGAACAGAGGTTTATTTGGCTTATGATTCTGGGACAGCTGCATCTGGCATGGGCCTCAGGCTGCTTCTACTGATGGCGGAAAGTGACAGGCAGCCAGTGGGTACAAGCAGATCACATGGCAAGAGGAGGCAAGAGAGAGAGAGAAGGTGCCAGGGTATTTTAAACAACCAGCTCTCGCGGGAACTAACAGAGCAAGAACTCACTCATTAATCCCCTCTCCCCCAGGGAGAGCATTAATCCATTCATGAG
>NW_007735759.1:46295-47195 GCF_000696425.1 Galeopterus variegatus | reverse complement strand
AAGAAGAAAGCAACAAATTGCCCCAAATCCAAACACCCAGTATTAACCAGGGTTAGCATGTGGTGAACTTCATTCTGGGTTTCTCTTTACGTGCATATTCAGATAAAAGACTAGGTGAAGGGATGGATGGACAGGTACATGGAAAGATAGACAAAGGCAATTTGATAAAAATGTGACCAAGCCATATTTGCTATTTTAAAATGAAAAGCATGAAATTTAATCTTACTAGTTCTTAACTGAAGAGAAAGAAGCTAAAGTAGAATAGAATAGGTAGACTTTAGATAAATGTCAATTCATCACAGAGGTATTAGTTCCTAAAAGATCCCTCTGAGAGAGAGAGAGAGAGAGAGAGAGATCCATTAAAGGGGTAGAGTCATATGTAGTGTTTTTAATCACACGTTTCAATGTTCGATGCCATGTGTTGTCTCTGATTTAAAGAGATTCTTAGTAAGTGTATTTCCATCTCCTCTCTTACCTCCCACCCCCGATTTTGGTTGCTTAAATTATTTGTCAGGTTTTCTAACATTTACATTCTGTTCTGCAACCACCATTCACTTAGCCGCTATTCCTAATTCTGCACTTCAGTCCGATCGAGGCTCGCCAGCCCTCATTCTACCAGAGGCTGTACGTTCCTGAGTTGTGTTTTCTCCTGAACCATCTCCTGCCCTGCAGCGTTTCACTGTGAGTGCTTCATTTCCTGAGTCCCCTCGTCCTAGGAGAGGATGGCTTCATGCCCCAGCAACCACCGGTGGCAGGTGGGATGTGCTCGGGGCACGCTCTTTTCCCTGTAGGATGTGGTGGACAGTCCTGCTTCACTTTTCATTCTGTTCCCTTATTATTTTTCGTTGGGGTTTGGCAGCACCTGGTGACCAGCGTCTCTTTCATTCCCTACATTTGAAA
>NW_007735759.1:4902-45096 GCF_000696425.1 Galeopterus variegatus | reverse complement strand
ACAAGGCTTCACCACCCCCCACGTCTTTCCAGGTCAGGAGGAGGCATGGCCATCGGCAGGGAGGTCCAGCAGGAAGGGCACCGAGGCGGATGGAAAGGCCCCCACTGGGGAACACCAGAGTCCACGTCCAGGAAGTCAAAGGACACGAGCAGCGAGGCTGGAGAAGGCCCGTGCAGCGGGTGGGGTCCTCCCCTCTGCCGCACGCCGTGGCCACCTCTCTTGCCGCTCCGGCCGGGCAGCGGGGGGCGCCAGGTGCCACGAGGGACAGCGGCTGAGGGTGGCGGGATCAGGAACCAGGGAAGGACCGTGGAAAGCCACGGGAGGGTCTGTCAGTAGTCACTCTGCTTAGCTTTCCTGCCTTTTTCCTGGAGTTGCAAAGAAAGAAATCGTGCGCCGCTTTCCAATTCTAGGCCAGCGCCCATTCTGCTGGCGGGGAGACTGAGGCCCAGGCGGCCTCGGTCAGGACCGGTTCCCGAAGGAGAATGTTCGGACGTGTGCCTCAGACACCCTAATGGGAGAACGGGAGACGCCAGGCAAGGGGGTGGGGGACGGTGGCCTTAGAGATGGGCTGCAGGTCCCCGAGCGCGGCCTCCGGTCCTCGGGTGTGTGTGCGGGTCCAAGCGTAAGCATCATCGGTGCTATAGGCACGTCATCCGCTCGTCTGTTCATTTGTCTACGAAGCAATTTTAATTTCCTACTCATACCGTGTGCCAGACCCCGCACTGACAACGGCGACACAAAGATAAGGAGTGCATGACCACACTCGGCTCTCGAGAAGCTCCTGGTCTCGGGGAGGAGAGACAATAGCAGCACTCGGTGCAATGGCTCGTGCAGGGCTTCAGGGAGCAAAGGGACAGGGGACACCCAGACCCAGCGGAGGGGCAGTTCTTAGAAGAAAGGATGTCCGGGCAAGTCTTAAAAGGCCATTTGGTATTTGGGAGGCAAACAGCAGGGTCTGGAGGGGGCGGGGTGGAGGGGCTTGGCATCCCGCTGGCAGAAGGCACAGGGCAAGAACCTGGAGAGCAAGGGGGAGAGAGAGAGAGAGCGAGAGCGAGCGGCTTCATCTAGGGACCTGCAGTGGTTCCTCAGGACGGGTGTAGTGTCGCTGACGAGGCTGGAGAGGTAGGCAAGGGTCAGGTCACAGATGGCCTTGAATGCCACGCTAAGGATCTGACTTCAGAAAGTCCAGGCCGGTTGAAGTGTGGGAAGTGGCTGGAGGGATGGGGTGGGAGAGCAGTCAGGAGAATGAGGATGCTCCGGCCACGCCCGGGTGAAAGGTGATGTGGCCGGGCTTGGGTTGTGCAGGTGGCACTACAGGACTGGTGACAAGGGGATGTGGGGGAGATCGATGCCCGACTTTTTGTTGTGAACAGGAAGGGAGGACTCTTCACCAAGATGGGTCCCAACTGTTGGGGACAGTGGGGGTGGGAGATCATGCCTGGGGGACATCCAAGGAGGATGTCTAGTGTGCAACTGTATGAGGCAGCCTAAAGCTTGGAGCGAACTCCCAGCCTGCAGGTGTGGGCCCGGGGTCCACATGTGGATGATGGTGAAGGCCACGGCATGGACGCATCACCCAGCACAGACCCCAGGAATATTGTCGCCTAAGAGAGGGCAGAAGAGGAGGATCGTGCGGAGACGAGAAGGAATGGTCAGAGATCGAGGTGAAAACCGAAAGAAAATGAGCAAGCGGCATAATAAAAACCACGAGCAGTGCTTCAGGAAGAGGGGGCAGAGGGCCCGATGCTGCAGGAGGGCCAAGCAAGAGAGTGTGCCCACTGGAGTGGCAGCAGGAAGGTCGGTGTGTGACCCCATCAAGTGCGAGTTCAAGGGCATGATGCGGCAGAAGTCACACGCGGGAGGGTGAGGGGTGAATTGGGGAGCCTTAGGGCTGTGCTGATGCAGAAGCTCGGATCTTCTCGGCGTTTGCCGAGTCTGGTGCCCGTGCTCTTGGGTGTGGCCGACTCCCCACTTGCTTTGCCATAACTGCCCCCTTGCTTTGCAAAACAAATTTTTGGCTCCTGGTGTGAGTCTCACTTAACCCAGGGTCTTGAGAGCGCCTGTGTCACCAAGGGTCTGCGCTTGCCCATCTCCCGTGACTCTCACTGGGCCTCCGTGGTCGCAAAGGGTGGTAGAGTGCCTTATAAAGCTCTCGGAGCTCCAGAACCTCGGTCAAGGTCTCTGGGCCCTCTGATAGCACCTGGTGAGGCCCTGGTGTTGGGAGCAAGGCTGAGGTATTCTGAACCAGGCCTCGGCTTAGCAAACCTAACACCCATCACATCTCATTGACCGGGGCCTCTAACTTCTCATATTCTCTCTACTCTTCAGTGAGATAAGCACAGAATGTTGGAGCTGGAGGACGCCCTCTGCATCTTCAGGCCCACCCCTGAGCACACGGAGGCCCACCGAGGGAGAGCAATCCGCCTGCAGACTGGCTAAGGGGTGCCAGGTGTTCTGCCCCGGCCCTGGTGCCCTTCATTGATCTGTGTCTCCCTCCCCCACTGCTGTTGCAGGTACCAAGGCCATGTTCCCAGTGTGGCCTTCTCCTTTGGCTCCCCCTATGGCACCACCACCCTCAAGTACTTCCAGGACTACCGCAATGCAGCCATGGAGAAGAGCCACACTCCCTTCAGCAAAGGCGGTCACTTCCCGACCATCTTCTCCTCCAACCCCAACCTGGTGCTCATGAGCCGCTCCCACACCTGGGACCGCTGGCTGCACAGGCCCAGCTACACCCGCTACAACCTGGACAGCGACCGATCCACCCAGCTCACGCAGTTCTACCAGGTGAGCCACCGGCTTGGGGCTGCTGCCTCCCCTCCCCACCCACCACCCCCTGCCCTGAGGCGGGAGTGATGGCTGAGGCCAGGGGAGGCCTCACACCCACCCTCCGGAGCTGCTGGGCCAGCAGGAAACCTGGTGAGTTTAGCCAGGGGGAGTTGGGAGGGCTCAGGACTCTGCTTCCCTGATCTCTCCCACCCCCAGGAGCTACGGTGGCTCCTGTCCCTGCTCACACCCACTGCCAGTGGAGCTGGGGGCCTTTTGGGACATTCCTGCTCTCACCTTCTGCCCCCGCCCCCCAGTCTCTTGGCCCTGTGGACCCCTGCTTACCTTCTCCCTGAGTAAAGGGCCCAAGATTCACCCACAGGATGAATTGCAGGAGCACAGGCCCCATGGAAGCCCCCTACCCTGGGCCCAGCCTACTGTATTTACCCATCTGGATCCTGGTGCCCACGGGCCCCTCCCTGTCCCCTAGTCCCCTGAATGTGTGCCCTGAGTTAACCCCAGCCCCAGACTGGACCAAACTGCCCTCAGGGGAGCTAGGAGAAAGAAGGGGGACCCACCCACAACCCGCTGCTCCTCTGGCTCTTAAAGTCTCCCCCTGGATCTGGCTCAGACATGTGCCAGCAGGCCACAGGTACACAGGGGCCCGAGCTGGCCCTTATCCCCTGGTGGCATGAGGGCTTGTTCTCTGCCATGTTGCTAGAAACCTTATTCTCTCCATCACCCTCTCTTGCAAACATCCCTCCCAGACAGAGTTCAAGGATACAGGTGCCTCCTAGTCCCAGGGCAGAGAACTTGTGTAAGGCAGCTTTCTTGGGGCGAGGACGAGGCCAAGGCCACCAGACTCAAAAGCTGAGGGACCACCACAGTGAGCCTGTAAAGGCCCATCCCCCATCTTAGCTCTTGTACAGAACATGCCTAGTCCAGGAGGGAAGGAGAGGCAAGAACCATGCCAAGTGTGCTTTGTGCTTGCGTGTATAGCGGTGTGTGCACAGCTGCTGGGCTGGGCGTTCAGACCTTATCTTAGCTGGTCCCTTGTCTCATATACTCTCCGTAGCAAAGCTGGTGTAGGGAGTGTCATTACCCACATTAGGCAGATGAGGAACTGAGGCTCAGAGAGGACACCCAGCTGCTAAGTAATTGAGCTGGGGCTCCAGGAACTCTGGGAGTTCCTCTAGGGACACTAGGGGAGATGGCCCCCACCTTGTCCCAGGTACAGCCAGGTGTGGACTGCAGGTGCCTGAGGCCACCCCTGCACACTAACAACCTGTTATCTCTTCCTTGGTCGAGCTGTAGACGGCACAGCAGCATCGGAAGTACTATCAAGACAAGACAGGCATGGTGCCCCGGGTCCCCTACTTTGTGCTGCCCCTGATGGAGTGGGAACGGTACCCCATCCCCACCGACTTGTGAGTGCCTGCCCTCCCTTCATCCATGCAGTCAGCAGACACACATCTACAGGGTACCTGCTCTTGGCCAGGCATACAAAGAACCCAGAGACATGAGTTAATCCTCTATGTCCCAAAGGGCCTGCAGTGCAGAGAGGGACAGTTACACAGCAAGCGAGTCAGGGCTTCAGAAGCCTCAGGAAGGATGCCAGGAGTCTGAATGGTGGAATCAGGAAGAGCGCTTCTTCGGCAACATGCACACGGAGTTGGGAGCAAAATCCATAATCTTTGCTGGCCTGAATCTGCAGACTCCCCCGCCCCCGCCCCCGCATGGCAGCCTTGCAGCTACACCGGTCCAAACGCGGCAAGGAGCTGCTGCCCTCTGGTGGACGCAAAGGGGCACTACATCGAGCTAGGAATTAGTCTTCCAGTCCCGTCCAGACTTGGAAAATGTTATCCTAGGGACTTTACCCTGAAAGTCCAACTGTCCATCTAACAAAACATGAAATTCTTCCTCGCCCTCGTACTTTTATCCAGGAGAGCTCCTTTCCCCACGGAAGGCCACGTCTGCCCTGCGAGATGATCCTGGCTTGCGCTTTCGGCGCTTTCTCCCTCCTGACACCCAGGCAGGGGGACCAGAAGTCTGTGTGAGGTGTCCCGTAGCTGGGGTAGGGTGGTGGCTGGAGCCTGGGCCTGGGGGTCAACGAGCCTCCCAGCGCGCTCCTTTTCCCACCCTCGCGACGCCCTCTGCTGGTCTAGGAGGGGCATCAGGAGGTCGGTGGGCAGAGGTTGGGTTTCCAACTCCATGCTGACCTCTTCCCTGCCTTAGGAGCCCCAAGCCTCACCATCACCGTCGTCTATGCAGCAGCAACCGTTTCCATAAAGTTTAATGGTTTTTAAAGAAACTGATTTCACTGCTTCTAAAAGTTGCTCGCTGCAGGATACATGGGCCCATTTTATAAACAGAGAAACTGAGGCTCAGTGATGGCCTGGGGGCTTGTGCTGGGTGGCCTGGCAGAGCTTGGAAAGGGGCCCATGTCTTCCACTGCCAGCTCTAGGACTCTGGGTTGGCTATCTCCACCACTTAGGGCAGCTCTGAGCCGGTCCACCCAGAGACAGAGCGGGCCTTCTGAGACCGTTCTGGCTACGATCAGCCCCTCTTGTAGCCGCAGGGAGCCCGGGACACCCCAGCTCTGTTCCTTCTCCAAACTGCCTGGCAGCCTATGCTGCTGCTGCTGGTTTCATGCTCAACACAAAGAGTCATCCTGGTGGTTGGGAGTAAGAGGATCAATGATCAGCTCTGTGGCCTGGAGCAGGTCCCTCTCCTTCTGGAGTTTCATCACCATCACCACCATCACCATCATCACCATTATCAATCACCATCATCATCATCACTATCATCATCATCACCATCATCACCATCACCATCACCATCATCACCAGTATCAATCACCATTGTCATCATCACTATCATTATCACCATCATCATTATCACTGTCATCATCAGCACCACCATCACCACCATCACCATCATCACCATCATCATCACCATCATCACCATTATCAATCACCATCATCATCATCACTATCATCATCAGCACCATCATCATCAGCACCATCATCATCACCATCACCATCATCACCATCATCATCATCATCACCATCATCATCACCATCATCACCATTATCACCACCATCATCACCATCACCATCATCACCATCATCATCATCATCACCATCATCATCACCATCATCACCATTATCACCACCATCATCACCATCATCATCATCACCATCATCACCATTATCAATCACCATCATCATCATCACTATCATCATCATCACCATCATCACCATCATCACCATTATCAATCACTATCATCATCATCACCATCATCACCATCACCATCATCATCACCATCATCATCATCACCATCACCANGCTTAGCAAACCTAACACCCATCACTTCTCATTGACCGGGGCCTCTAACTTCTCATATTCTCTCTACTCTTCAGTGAGATAAGCACAGAATGTTGGAGCTGGAGGACGCCCTCTGCATCTTCAGGCCCACCCCTGAGCACACGGAGGCCCACCGAGGGAGAGCGATCCGCCTGCAGACTGGCTAAGGGGTGCCAGGTGTTCTGCCCCGGCCCTGGTGCCCTTCATTGATCTGTGTCTCCCTCCCCCACTGCTGTTGCAGGTACCAAGGCCATGTCCCCAGTGTGGCCTTCTCCTTTGGCTCCCCCTATGGCACCACCACCCTCAAGTACTTCCAGGACTACCGCAATGCAGCCATGGAGAAGAGCCACACTCCCTTCAGCAAAGGCGGTCACTTCCCGACCATCTTCTCCTCCAACCCCAACCTGGTGCTCATGAGCCGCTCCCACACCTGGGACCGCTGGCTGCACAGGCCCAGCTACACCCGCTACAACCTGGACAGCGACCGATCCACCCAGCTCACGCAGTTCTACCAGGTGAGCCACCGGCTTGGGGCTGCTGCCTCCCCTCCCCACCCACCACCCCCTGCCCTGAGGCGGGAGTGATGGCTGAGGCCAGGGGAGGCCTCACACCCACCCTCCGGAGCTGCTGGGCCAGCAGGAAACCTGGTGAGTTTAGCCAGGGGGAGTTGGGAGGGCTCAGGACTCTGCTTCCCTGATCTCTCCCACCCCCAAGAGCTACGGTGGCTCCTGTCCCTGCTCACACCCACTGCCAGTGGAGCTGGGGGCCTTTTGGGACATTCCTGCTCTCACCTTCTGCCCCCGCCCCCCAGTCTCTTGGCCCTGTGGACCCCTGCTTACCTTCTCCCTGAGTAAAGGGCCCAAGATTCACCCACAGGATGAATTGCAGGAGCACAGGCCCCATGGAAGCCCCCTACCCTGGGCCCAGCCTACTGTATTTACCCATCTGGATCCTGGTGCCCACGGGCCCCTCCCTGTCCCCTAGTCCCCTGAATGTGTGCCCTGAGTTAACCCCAGCCCCAGACTGGACCAAACTGCCCTCAGGGGAGCTAGGAGAAAGAAGGGGGACCCACCCACAACCCGCTGCTCCTCTGGCTCTTAAAGTCTCCCCCTGGATCTGGCTCAGACATGTGCCAGCAGGCCACAGGTACACAGGGGCCCGAGCTGGCCCTTATCCCCTGGTGGCATGAGGGCTTGTTCTCTGCCATGTTGCTAGAAACCTTATTCTCTCCATCACCCTCTCTTGCAAACATCCCTCCCAGACAGAGTTCAAGGATACAGGTGCCTCCTAGTCCCAGGGCAGAGAACTTGTGTAAGGCAGCTTTCTTGGGGCGAGGACGAGGCCAAGGCCACCAGACTCAAAAGCTGAGGGACCACCACAGTGAGCCTGTAAAGGCCCATCCCCCATCTTAGCTCTTGTACAGAACATGCCTAGTCCAGGAGGGAAGGAGAGGCAAGAACCATGCCAAGTGTGCTTTGTGCTTGCGTGTATAGCGGTGTGTGCACAGCTGCTGGGCTGGGCGTTCAGACCTTATCTTAGCTGGTCCCTTGTCTCATATACTCTCCGTAGCAAAGCTGGTGTAGGGAGTGTCATTACCCACATTAGGCAGATGAGGAACTGAGGCTCAGAGAGGACACCCAGCTGCTAAGTAATTGAGCTGGGGCTCCAGGAACTCTGGGAGTTCCTCTAGGGACACTAGGGGAGATGGCCCCCACATCACCATCATCACCATCACCATCATCACCATCACCATCATCACCATCACCATCATCACCATCACCATCATCACCATCACCATCATCACCATCACCATCATCACCATCACCATCATCACCATCACCATCATCACCATCACCATCATCACCATCACCATCATCACCATCACCATCATCACCATCACCATCATCACCATCACCATCATCACCATCACCATCATCACCATCACCATCATCACCATCACCATCATCACCATCACCATCATCACCATCACCATCATCACCATCACCATCATCACCATCACCATCATCACCATCACCATCATCACCATCACCATCATCACCATCACCATCATCACCATCACCATCATCACCATCACCATCATCACCATCACCATCATCACCATCACCATCATCACCATCACCATCATCACCATCACCATCATCACCATCACCATCATCACCATCACCATCATCACCATCACCATCATCACCATCACCATCATCACCATCACCATCATCACCATCACCATCATCACCATCACCATCATCACCATCACCATCATCACCATCACCATCATCACCATCACCATCATCACCATCACCATCATCACCATCACCATCATCACCATCATCACCATCATCATCACCATCATCACCATTATCAATCACCATCATCATCATCACCATCATCATCAGCACCATCATCATCACCATCACCATCATCATCACCATCACCATCATCATCACCATCATCACCATTATCACCACCATCATCACCATCACCATCATCACCATCACCATCATCATCACCATCATCACCATTATCACCACCATCATCACCATCACCATCATCACCATTATCACCAATCACCATCATCATCATCACTATCATCATCATCACCATCATCACCATCATCACCATTATCAATCACCATCATCACCATCACCATCATCACCATCACCATCATCATCACCATCACCATCATCATCACCATCACCATCATCACCATTATCAATCACCATCATCATCATCACTATCATCATTATCACCAGCACCACCATCACCACCATCATCACCACCATCACCACTAGCACCATCATCATCATCACTATCATCATTATCACCAGCACCACCAGCACCACCATCACCATCATCACCATCACCACCATCATCACCACCATCACCACTAGCATCATCACTATCATCATCACCATCATCATCACCATCATCATCACTGTCATCATCAACACCACCATCACCACCAGCACCACCATCACCGCCACCACTACCATCATCACCATCAGCAGCAGCACCATCATTTCTTATAACATTTGTTGAGTGTTTACTCCTTCTCCAGCATTTTAAGTGCTCTATGTGCATCACCTCATTTACTCCTCAAAATAAAACTGAGAGGGAGATGCCAATACTGCTCCATGTATACACATGTACACTTTTTTTTCCTTTTTGTCTTTTTTCGTGACCGGTAATGGGATCGCAACCCTCAGTGTCGCGCCCGTACCAGGGACCAGCAACGGGATCGCAACCCTCGGTGTTGCGCCCGCACCGTGCTCAACCAGTGAGCGGACCGGTCTCTATATGGGATCCGAACCCTCGGCGGGAGCGCTGCCCTCTACCGAGTGCGCCACCAGGCCAGCCCGGCACGTGTACACTTTTAGCAAGAGTTAGGGTTAGAATCCATCTCAGGTCTGCCTGTGGCCCACGTCCTCACTCTTAACCACTGTATCATTACACAAACACAAGTAATTGTCAGCTTAAGTCCAGGGTGACTTATCAGATGAGTGGCTGTCAGCATCAGTAGGGCTGGAAGGTGGGTCTGTGGTTGGCATTTGTCACCCCCTCTCCCTGGCATACTAAATAACACTGGCTCCATCCTCACTCCAGGCCTCCTCTGAGCCCAGAGAAGAAGTGGCACCTTTTCAGAGCATCTCCCAAGAACCTGAAGACCTACCAGACATTCCCATCGGGGAAGAGGGTCTCTCCACAGGAGCGGCAGAGGAGAGACTGCTACTTTGAGTTCAGAGCATGAGACTGGGGGCTGAGGTCTGAGAGCCCCAGCCCTGACCAGGTTGGAATAAAATCTTCTTGGAATAAAATCTTTAGCTGTGACCATCCCACACACCTCTCCTCTGGGCCCCAGGGTCATTTGGTCATGGCAGGAAAGCAGCCCCAAAGGTCACACAGCCTCAGGGCCTCAGAGTCTTAGGGCCTGTGGAAAGCTCAGCCCAAGGGATTCATGCTGGGAAAAGCAGTGTCCAGCTACCCGGTGGCCCTCCCCCCCGTCTCCCCCAGGGCGGGGCAGGTGAGCTGAGGAGTGTAGGATTCCCAGGTCTTAGTGGCAGGTCACTCAGGCACAGAGACCTCCCCTCTGCTTCCACTGGTATAATCGAGGAAGCCCAATTACCCCATGTCTGAGAATCAGTGTGAAGAGACTCTAGAACAGTCGCACTGGGTGCGAAGTGGAAAGGAATTCCTTTTGGAGCCCTGGCTCGGCATCATTTGGTCTACAAGGTAACTGTGAGGAAGGTGGTGTTATCCCCACTTTATTGATAAGGACATTGAGGCTCAGAGAAGTTGAGAAAGTTGCCCAAGCTCACACAGCTAGGAAGTGACACAGCTAGGATTTGAACCCAAGTCTTTCTGACTCCCTAGCCCTGGTTTTTCCACTACACGTGCTTCTTGTGGCCCATGTGGAGACTGAGGGGCAGGGACGACATAGTCCTTGGGATCCTGAAGGACCCAGCAAAGGGGTGGTGGCTGGGAGAAGCCGTGGGAAGCAGCCACTTCCTGCATTCTGCCCAGACTGGCACGGGCAGGCTGATTTGGCATCTACCCCTGTGGCCATTCCCAGAAAGGGATGGAAAGGAGTGACCCAAGACTAAGCCACTCTTCAAGGAATCTCTTTCAGGACTCTCTAGGCTAGAAGTGGGCACTAGCAGTGGGTGCCCAGGCCATATGCCTGGGTGGCATTGGAGACCTGGAGTGTCTGCCCTCACCAGGCTGCTGCTTCCCACCTCCTGGGAGGCTCCTGCCTGCTAGGGTAGGGGGCAGGACATGGGGACAGCCCCTCAGTGGACAGGACCTGGGATGGGGACCTAGGCCAGGTGTGTACCCACACCACAGGACCCCTCCAGCATTCCAGCACCTCCTGGGTTTGATTAAGGGACTCTATCAAGCAACAGGGCTCTGTCGCCCCTGAGCGGGCGAGTCAGGGCCTAAAGGCAAGGGAGCACAGCAAGGTCCGAGTGCACCTGAGGCTGAAACAGCAATTCCCCTGTGGCCAGCGCTTAGACACCGCCCCCAGCACAGGGCAAACAAGAGAACCCTGTGCCTGTCAGGAGGGCATGCAACGGCACTCAGAGGCTCCCAGGAGGGGCTTCTCCAGTGTCCCAGAGTCCCTGACCACCTGGGCCCCAAAGGGTGTCTGTGATGGCCAAGTTCATTCCAGGGCTTGGCTGAACAGCAAAGCAAATAAACCCTGATTGCTGGTCACACACTGTCTCATCCTGAGGGCCTGGGGGTGCCAAGTGGGCCAAGAAGTCTTGTCCCTTGGTCGAGGACATGGAAGCTGGAGCCAGGCGTGTGCATGTCTCCATAGCTCTGCACTGGGAGATACTGGGAGGGATGCTGGGGTTGGGGCTTCTGGAGAAGGGAGGGAAGGACAAATCTTTTCCTAGTGAACTTCATCCCATTGGGCCTGGTCCCTGCTATGACAGGGGATTTTGAATCCTGCCCTCAAAAAGATCGCCCACCCCAGCTTGCTTGGTGTTGTCAGCAAACTCAAGCCCTGGAATGAGTAGTTCTTAATAAAAAGTACTTGTATATGATCCTGTATTCAAAAAGGGATGAACTGAGGGGCCAAGGAGAAGGCATTTTTTTTTTTTTTTTGCTTTATGTAATAAACAATATTCTAGAGGTGATGGAGGGACAGGGACAAAGTCACCCTTCAAATCAGATCCCCCAGTGCCTGGAGGGAGTTGGGTTCCAGTGCTCTCCTTCGAGGCTGCCTGGTCAGGTGTTTGTGGCTGCATCAGCATCCCCAGAAGTGAATCCGAAAGGAGCTAAAAGAAAGAATTCAGTGAGCCACCGGAGTCTGCAGTTCTAAGTGGCTCTCTGACTTCTGGGTTCACAGTAGTCCTAGAAGCACCTTCCCTGGCCCACTTCTCATGCCCCTTTCTCTGGGCGATGGCCAGTTGGCAGCTGTCCCAAATCAACCCAAAACCTTCTCTAAGTTTCTTTTAGCATCACCAGAATGCAAAGGGTCTCGGGACCTTGAGGTGCTGGAAACAGTGGAAAGAAATGGGAGTGATTCAAAGAAAAACTCAAGGAGGACAAATTTTAGCTTCAATTATGGGCTGGGCTGTGACGGAAGAAGAGGAATTATCCTCTTTTAGAGGGTCCACTTACGCCACGGCCCTCTGGCAGCCCTGCTGGACTGTAGAGCCCTGTCCCCCATCTGGGTGGATGGCAGAGGGGTGGGCACCTGTCTGAGCTGGGCCAATCAGATCCTCTCCCTGGCAGTTTGGAGTCAGAGCTGAGAGACATGACTTAGGAGCCATTCGAAACCAAGGAGGTATAAATTTGACTGCCACGGGAAGGCCATGTTAACCCTCATGTCTGACAAAGCAGAGACTGCTGGTTTGCAGCGTAAAGCTAAGTGCAAAGGAGGCGAGGAGAGAGTCAAAGGCACTGCCGGGGGGGGAGAGGGGGGGGGGGGGGAGAGAGAGAGAGAGAGAGACTGACTATCCCCAGCTCCTGCCCTGATGCTCTCTGAGATCAAACTCTGTTCTTTTTTGGTTGGTTTGTTAAACCGCCTTGAGTGGGCATGCTTCCTGACTACCAAAGTCACCTGAACTAAAAGACCAAGGGACAGAATAGGCCCCAGGAGCAGAAGACACATGTCAACAGATGCCAGCTCCACACAAGGAGGGCTGCTCTAACAGGGCTCTTTAATTATGACCTGGGCTGCCTCCAGAGGGAGTGTGTTTCCTGTAACTGGAAAGATCCAAAAAAGACTGTTAAACATGGCCAGGGAAATGTGGAGGCGGCCAGTCAAGTCAAGGGTGTTTGGACTAGAGAAGACCGAGTAGAACTGGCTGCTTCTCTTGTTGAGTTTCTTTCCTTCCATGAACATCTTCCCATCCCTGTGCTGATCCCCACCTCCCAGTGGCTGCTGGAGGCTGTGGGGAGGGCGCGGGATCAGCCGTGGAAGGCAGGGCTCTGCAGCCCAGGGTCCCAGCAGGCCTCGGCAGAAGCCTACAGGTGTGCTGGCTGTCGGGGGGCCCACTCCTGAGGTTGGACCACTTCTGTTCTTTGCAAGGCCCTGACTCTAATCTCCCCCTCCGCCTTTTAATACCCCGGGGTTACCTAATTTCTCAGAAGCTTCAGTTTTGCTGACTCTGAAAGAATCTGAGAAGTGGCCTGGAAGCTCATGGCGTCCTTGGGAAGACTGAGATGCCTCCATGGCAGAGGGGAACTGGGGGGGTCCTTCCTGCCCCCCACTATTCTGGCAGCCCCTCCCTCTCCCAAATGCCTTACTTCACAAAATCTGGAGACTTGGCCATCGCGTGTTCAAACTCCGAGAAGGACAGCATGTTGTCATTGTCCAGATCTGACTCACTCAGGACCTGGCCATGGAGGTGTGGAGGAGACCGAGGGGGGCCTGGGGTCAGACAGTGAGATGGGGGTGCAGGGGGAGGGGGAGAAATGCCACACAGGCCGGGGGGAATGTGTGTACCACAGGCCAACGTGCCATCTGCTTCAGGCCTGGCCCTGCAGTCTCCTCCCAAGAGGGTAGCCTGATATCTAGGGGCTCTGGGGGATGATGCACCCCCAGCCCCCAGTTACACACGTGGCTCGTGAGGTCCATCAGCAGGTCCTCAGAGATGTCACTGTTCAGCAGTCGTAGGACGATCCTCTGCAGGTCCTCCTCATCGATGAAACCGTTCTCATTAAAATCTGTGAAGAGGAGGCAGGGCCTCTGTTGAAGGGAGCTGGGGGCTGAACAGGAAGTGACTTTGAAGAGTCCAGGGGGCCCGCGGCCCCAGCAGGGACCCCACAGACTCCCATCAGCCTCTGGGAGGCCCTGCAGTGCCCAACGGGACTCGGGGAGACCTGGGCAGGCCTGAGGGGCAGGTGCTGTAGCAGCAGGGCAGCTGCAGACAAACGCGGTGCTGAATAACACGTCACAAACAGTGATGACAAGCATTGACTGAGCGCCTGTGACATGCTCAGACCTGAGAGCTGTGCCATTTAAGTCATTGAATCTTCACAATCATCTCTTATTAGTCTTATTTTACCAAGAGGAGGAAACTGAGGCACAGAGGTGTTACACAGTTTGTCCACACTGCTTGGAAGTGGAAGGGTAGGGATCCAAACCCAGCCAGGCTGACCCCTGAGCCCCACACCACCCACAGTTATATGGGAATCTTGACCTCAAGACTCAGAAGGTGGGATGTCTCCTGGTGGCTAGGAGCCAGCCATGAGGAGCAGAAGCTGGCCTGGTCCCTGCTCCTGTCCATGTGCCATAGCTGTGTCACCTGGGCATGGGCTATGGGAATCTTGACCTCAAGACTCAGAAGGTGGGATGTCTCCTGGTGGCTAGGAGCCAGCCGTGAGGAGCAGAAGCTGGCCTGGTCCCTGCTCCTGTCCATGTGCCATAGCTGTGTCACCTGGGCATGGGCCCCCACTTCCTCAGCGAAGAGGGGACAGTGGTCCCTGCCACCTGGGGTATAGGGGGCTGGGCACAAGGGTGCTGGCTGTGCCCTCAAAGCATCAGGGAACAAGAGGTAACTCTCCCTCCAACCCCCAGCCCCTTTCCCAATGTGGAGACTGGAAACGGGCAAGAGCAGGCCTCATTCTCTCAGCCCAGCCAAGACCTGGCTGTCAGAGAAAGGGGGGAAGAGGGGACAGGACCCCTATCACGGGAGGCTCTGCTCGTCTTCATTTCCACCACGAACAGCCCACACTGCTGCCGTGACCCTGGTGTGTGCAGAGGGTGCGGCAGCGGGGAGTCACAAGGACACTGAGGCAGTGGCAGCAGGGCGGCACTGTGTCTTCTCAGACTTCAGTGGGTCTGGCTGATTCTCAGTGTGTCCAGCCTACTTTATTCTTCAACTTATAGCCACAGCCCAGGTGTCCCTGATTCCAGGACAATGCCTGGTTCCCAATCTGGGGGAGTGCCCTGACCCTTGGCAGACCTTGGGTCCTCTTTTTTAAGCCAGAAAATATGGCCATTACATAAGCCCACTCAATGTTGGCCAGCCAGGGTCCACGTGACTCTGTGTCCCACAGAGCCACCTTGGAAGGGCGTCTTTCATCCTTCCAGAGCCACTGCAGGTCTTCTCAAGGGTCCCTGTGCACTCCCACCTCCGGGCCCCGCATGCCCTCCTTTCCCAAGGCTCAGGCAGTGCTCCCGCTCGCCCTGAGCTCGCCCTCCCTTCTCTCGCAGAAGTCAGCCGGGGTGGCTCCCTCCTGGAGCTCCCATAGCTTCTAGTGCGGGCCCTGGGCACCCGGCATGGGCTGTGCTCTCCTCTCTGTGGCCTTGGGCTGCCCTGTCTCTCAGTCACAGAGTGGGCTTCTCGGCGATGCCCACCACGTTCCTCTCTGTAGACACAGTGGGTGTCCTGCAGCAAATGCAGTAAACTCGAGCAAGTCACGTCATTATCACCCAGCAGACACACTGATGTGCTAGGCACGGTCGAGGTGCTTTATATTCCACCGCATTTAATCCTCATAACACAGATGAGGAAACTGAGGCACGCAGAGATCAAGGAACCATACTGACCTCCTCAGTCTCATTTCAGCTTCTTGCCTTCGCACGTTATCTGTATGCTGAGGAATCCCAAATTTCTATCTCCAGCTCGGGCTTCTCCCTGGCCTCCAGGCTCGCATAGCCACCTGCCTTCTGTTGTCCCCACTTGGAGGTCTAACAGGTCCTTCACACTCAACATATCCAAACTCCCGATACTCACCTTCCCACCCCGCGCCCCCAAACCAGCTTCACTCTCAGCTGTCCCCTTCTTGGTGAACAAGTAACTCTATCCTTCTGTCACTCAGGCCAACACACTTGAAGTCATCCTCGACCGTTTCCTTCCCTCATATCCCACAGTCAAATCCTCTCAGCACCCCCTTTAAAAGACGGTAAACCCAAAGCGATCGCTTCCTATGCACGGCCTCCACCCCGGCCCAGCCATACCACCGGCCTCCTACAGAGTGTCCCTCCTCTCACTCTGCCCCCTTCAGTCTATTCTCAGCTCAGCAGCCAGAGTGATGTGTTAATCTTCCATCATTCCTCCCCGAGCACCCTCTTCTCACAGCCCCCATCACACCCAGAGCAGAGCCTGGGTCCTGACCCTGAGTCTGCCCTGCCCTCGCTCTGCCTCCTTAGTGCTCCTCCATTGAGCCAGGTGTGCTCCTGCCGCAGGGCCTTTGCACAGCGGGTCCCCCTCCCTGCAACACTCTCACCCAGAGACCCTTTGGGTCCTTTATTCAAATGCCAGCTTCTCACTAGGGACCTACCCAGCACCTGCATAAATCTTCACTTCCTGTCCCTTTCCTTGCTTTATTTTTCTCCCAGCACTGAATACTACCTAATAGATTATGTTTTGCTTATTAGCTCATGTATTTCCTTCCACTAGAATACGAGTTCCACAAGGGCAAGCACTTTTTTGTTGTTGACTACTGTATCCCTAGCTCCTAGAACAGTGCCTGGGGCAGAATAGATGCTCAATGAATAGTTGTTAAATAAATGGATGAATCAACTACCCAAGGTCACACATTGGTAAGTGATGGGGATAAGAGTGTATGGGAAGTCCATGCTCTTAACTACCCATAACTGACTTTATTGAAATAAAATGCCAATTTTTAGATGGGCATAGAACCATCCAAAATGAATACTCCATTTCCCAGCTTCCCTTGCAGCTAGATTGGCCACATGACTAAGTTCTGGCCAATGAATTGTAAGCAGAAGACGTGCAGGCAACTTCTGGGAAGATCTTTAAAGAGAAGGTGTAGTCCTCTGGGACAGTGAGGCAACATTGAGAATGGAGGATAAAGTGACAGGACAGGAGGAACCTGGAACCCTGATGCTGCAGAGCTTTAGAACCACTGCACACAATTACCTCTAGACTTCTGCATGTTAGAGAAATAAATATACAACTTCCAGCCATCTTGGAAGCTATCTTGCTTAAGACACAGTTACTTGGAGTTCCTTGTCATTGGCCACCAAATTTAATCCTAATCATTATCAGAGCCTCAGTTTCCTCATCTGTAAAATAGGAGTAATAGCAGTACATCCACAGAGATGCTACGAAGATTAAATAAGAAAATACATGGACACCTGGCATGAGGTTTGGAATACAGAAGAGGCTCAATATAGAAGATGCTTATTAGATGTAGTACAGGCTCAATTCTATATCACTTGATGATTGCTTAATACTAAAACTGTAAACCTTAGACACTGTAATATCCCACCTTGAAGAATGGAAGCTAGAGCTATATGGTGCTTTTAGAGAAACTGAGGCCCAGGGTCCTTCAGCGGCAGAGCCGAGACTCTGTTCCCCAAGGCAGGATATGGGTGTGGAAGGTACAAGTGACCCCCTCACTCCCTGAGCAGGTGCGTCTCCCCTGGCTGAATGCTTATCAGCCCCAGACACTGCAGCCGAGGCCTGGGTCGTTGCGGAGGCTCGCCCTGCTCAGCTCTGCTCTCACACACCATGGGGAACGGCTCAGAGCAAGGGAAGGGGGCGGAGGGAGCTGGAGGCACTGGGCAGCCACAGTGATGCTGCACTGCTGGTGACAAGCTCTGCAGTCTCTCTGGGAGACCCTGCAGTGTCCCAGGAGTCCTGCTGGCCCAGCTCCCGTATGCAGAGACTACAGCAAATGACATGGCTTTGGTCCCAAGCCATCTGAAAACAGAATGATTTTTTAGAGTTAAATGTAGTCCTGGGTGGTTCTCGTCCTTTGGGGGTGCAGGGGCAGAGCAGACCGAGGAAGGGCTGGAGGCTGGGAGCTCTGGGCCGCTGGCCAGCCTGTGCGGCCTTGGCAGCCACAGGACCTGCGTCTGGCCTTGGACCTCTCTGGAGGGGGTGGAGCCTTACTCTGGCTATTTCCCAATCCTGGGGAGTCAGGGCTCAGCCTTCAGTTCCCCCAAACAGACTCTTCCTTTCATCCTCCTCCCAACCTCTCAGTCATTCTTACTCCTTGCAATTTACAAAGTACTTTTACACAAATTGGCCCATTTGGCTGAGTGAGGGAGGGCACGCTCTCACAGATATTCCCGTGAGAACTGAGGTTCCCTCCCTTGCCTCTCACCAGCCACCAGCATCCCCTGTGGCCCTGTCAGGTCTTGGGAAGGTGTGGGGAGGCCTGCCACTGGTGCCCTGGTGCCTGCCTGACAGTAGGCACATCTGGAGGAGCCTGTGCTGATGGGAGCAGAAGGCATTGCTGGGCTGGTGGTCTCTGATGGGTAAGAAGTCTCCCCAGAGGTGCTGAGAGAGGGGGGATTGATCAGCAGGGGGCAAGACTGTCCCTCAAAGCAGAAACTGGAGCCCAGTGTGTAAGTTCCAGGGAGGTGTGGCAGGTTCTGCTGGATTCTCAACCAGCACCCATTCGCCCCGTCTTTCCTGCTAATAGAGCTGCAGTTCCTGTGCAGATGACACCATGTTCAGCTTAAAATAGGTAGCTTTCCAGTCTCTCTAGTAGCTACGGCTGGCCATGCGACATAGTTCTGGCCAATGAAATATAAACCAAAGATGCTGGGTGGGGCTTCCAAGAAAGCTTGTGAAAGGTGAGTGGACTTATCTGTGCCTTTCGGTGTACATTTTGTCTTTATCCCTTCTCCTGTCCCATTTCTTTCTTCCTGGAATAAAGATGAGATGCCTGAGGGCACAGAAGCCATTTTGTGACCATGCGGATGATGGTCCCAGTTCATACTACTGGCAGATCAGGAAGCTTGAAGCAGCCTGGGCCTTGGTTATGTTCTGGAGCCGTTGGCCCAGCTCTGGACTGCCTGACTCCAGACCTTTCCCCTCATGGACGCTGTGACACATAACTGAATGCAATCCTAACCGATGTGAGAGTAGCTTGGCACAATAGCTCTCAAACTCTGCTGTGCATTAGAATCACCCAGGGTGTTTCTAAAAAGTCCACCAACCAGGACATACCCCGTACCATTACATCAAGTCTCTGGAGCCCAGGCCCAAGCATCTATATATTTTTTGAAAACTGCCAGGTGATTCCAACATGCCGCCAAGTTTGAGAACCAGTGGGTTAGAGCAGTGCTTCTTAAACATTAAGGGCAGAAAAGTCTCCTTGGGCTATTGTTGAAATGTAGATTCTGCTTCAGTGGGTGCGGGGTGAGCCTGAGGTTCTGCGTTTCTAACGAGTTCACAGTGCTGATGCTGCTGGCCCAGGGCATACGCTTGGAGTGACAGGGGTTGGGACATTGAGTTAGGTGTTTGGACTTTTGCTAAGAATCATCACCATGACCATTACCACAACCATTTCTTTCTTTCCTTCTCTCTTTCCCTTCTTTTTATTCCTCCTCTTCTTCCTTTGTCATAGACCACTACCACCTTTGAGTTAGGTGTTTGGACTTTTGCTAAGAATCATCACCATGACCATTACCACAACCATTTCCTTCTTTCCTTCTCTCTTTCCCTTCTTTTTATTCCTCCTCTTCTTCCTTTGTCATAGACCACTACCACCACCATTTACTGAGCAGCTACCACATGCCAGGCACTGGGCTCAGGGATTCACGTGTCCCATCGCTAACCCTGCTGACAGCCCTGGAAGGTAACATATTTGAGCCCAAGAGAATTCAGATTGTCTGAGTATATCTGATGACGACTTGGAGTATATGAGTCCCTGGGCATCTGTTTGCACAGCTGATTTGCATGAAGGCTTTGAGCTTTTTATTTTTGCGCTTGGGCTCAAGGAAGAAAGAAATCATATGCTTGAGGGGCCTGGGGAGTGGGGGTGGAGGAAGATATAAGGACATCATGGGGGACAACGTGCTGTCTGGTGCTCAGCACTCAGTCTGACTTCTTGGGACTGAGGGCAATCTCTCCATTTCGGAGCTCCACACTTTTTAGCTCCTGTGCCTTGAAGGCTAAAGAAAATGGCAGCACTCCTAGCTCCCTGAAGGGTTGGTGTTTTTGTTTGTTTAGTTCTGGAAATCATGGAAAAACAGCTGAGACTGACAGCTTTTGGGACATCTGCCCAGCCTCCACTTTACCATCTCTGACAAGTGTCCCTACCCCCAAGTGTAGGCCTCTGGAGCCATGTTGTTTGTGCGACTCTCCTTTCTAGCTGTAGCTGATTGGGCAAGGCTGGTCACCGAACCCAGGGCCAGCCAGGTTGCTGGTTTGGCTGAGCCAACTAGCATCTCCTGAGAAAATGGAAGGGAGAAACAGAGATGCTTGTGGCTGGCTAGTCAGAGGCCACAGGACATGTGGGGGGCCGAGGGGTCATCTTTAGCCCACAGGCACGCAGGTGTAAACATCAGATCTATGGAAAGAGAACGTTCACAGAGAGAAGCAGAGATGAGGGACAGGCAGCCATGGAGAGGAGAGGAGCTGTCTTGCTTCATGACCTTTTCCCAACTGCATCCTAAGCCTTCCGGAGGCCGGCTTCACTTCTTCCATGGGTTCCACACTGCACATGCAGGACAAACTCTAGTGTCCCCTCTCCCCCGTGGTCCATACCTCTCAGTGTTCAGGCTTTTGTATAATTCCCACCTCCCCTTTAGTGTGAGTGGGAACTGTGACCTGCTTCCAACCAACTGAATATGGCAAAAGAGATGGGATGTCACCTCCATGATCACATGATGTTATGGAAGACTCCATCTTGCCAGAAAAGTGACTTTAGAGACTCCCTCCTAGCTGCCTTTGAGGACGCAAATGTCCATGTTGGGAAGACAATGTGGCGAGGAGCTGAAATCAGCCTCTGGAAGTTGAGAGGAGCCTCTGGCCGATAGCCAGCTGCAAGTCAGCCTAAGCCCTGGAGACACAAGGAGAGTAATTCTGCCATCAACCTGAGTGAAGTCGTAAGGAGATTCTCCCCCAGTCACACATTCTCCAGATGAGAATACAGCCTGGCCAGAACCTTGACTGCAGCTTTGTGAAACCCTAAGAGGAGGACCCAGCTGAGCCATGCCTGGACTCCTACCCCACAGGAACCCTGAGATTCTAAATGTGTGTCATCTAAAGCCTCTGAGTTTGTGGTAATTTATTATACAACAATGGAAAACTAATATTGTTTTCCTTCTCAGTTGCTTTTATACAGGTAAGTTTCTGTGACTTGTAACCTGAATAATCTGGGCTAAGACAAGAGCACTGGCTGGCATTTGTCCCAGAGGAGCTGCCCCAGCCAGAAAACCATGACAGGGTCTAGAGCCAGCACAGCTGCCAGCTGTGGTGGAAGGTCTGGCAGAGAGTAGCAGCGACTAGTGGGCTAGAACTCCCTGGTTGCATTGGGAGCTTGCTGGGGACTCACAGAAATACTTGGAGTAAGGAAGATGGAGGAATGTTGTGGACAGGTGGGGACTACCAAGCCAACAGAATTTGGGTATGTGATTTCATCTGTACCTCTCCTGCTTGGAGTTTACTGTCAATTCATGTCTTGCACCAAGTTTAGGACATTTGGGTCCATTACTTCTTCAAATATCTTTTCTTGTCCATTCATTCTCTTCTCTCCTTCTGAGACTCCAATAAAATACATGTTAGACCTTCCTATTGTCCTACATGTCTCTGAGCCTCTGTTTTTTTTTTTTACTTCCAATCTTTTTTCTCTATGTCCTTCAGATTAGACTATCTCTATTTATCTGTCTTCAAGTTTACTGACTCTTTCCTCTGTCATCTTGATTCTCCTGTGAAGCCCATCCAGTGATTTTTATTTCAGATATTTTACTTTTCAGTTTTGTATATTCCGTTTAGTTACTTCTTACAGTTTCTATTTCTGTGCTGAGATTTCTTATCTTTCTATTCATCATGAGCATTTTTTTAAACATAATTGGGCATGATTATTGTGATGGTTAATGTTACGTGTCATCTTGACTGGGCTAAGAGATGCCCAGATAGCTGGTAATATATTATTTCTGGGTGTGTCTGTGAGGATGTTTTTGAAAGACGTTAGCATTTGAATTGGTAGACTGAGTAAAGAAGATCAGCCTCACCAATGTAGGTGGGTATCATCTGATGCCCAGATAGCTGGTAATATATTATTTCTGGGTGTGTCTGTGAGGATGTTTTTGAAAGAGGTTAGCATTTGAATTGGTAGACTGAGTAAAGAAGATCAGCCTCACCAATGTAGGTGGGTATCATCTGACCTGTTCAGGGTCTGATAGAAAAACAGATGGAGGAAGGGTGAATTATCTCTCTTCTTGAGCTAGGACATTCCTCTTCTCCTGTCCTCAGACATTGGAGCTCCTGGTTCTCAGGCTTTCAGACTGAATTGAATCACCAGCTTTCCTGGTTCTCCAGCTTGCAGACAGCAGATCATGAGTATTCTCAGCCTCCATAATCACATGAGCCAATTCCTGTAATAAATCTCTCTCTCTGTAATCGTATATATATGATTACATATATATGTAATTATATTGATTTTGTTTCTCCGGGGAACCTGACTAATACAGTTATAACAGCTGTTTTAAAATTCGTATCAGCTAATTCGAACATCTGGGTCATGTCAGAGTTAGTTTGCATTCCTAAGAATGCATCCATTAAAAAAATTTGTTTATGTTGAATAATTTTGGATAACATGTTGCATCTTGGACATTATGAATGCTTTAGTGTGGAGACTCTGGATTCTGTTATATTCCTCCAAATAGCACTGAATTTTCGGTTTTAACAGGCAATTGGTTGGATTCAATCTGCAAACCTGTTACTCAGGGACCTTGTTAAAATGTGGTGGCTGCTCAAATCTTGGTTCAGTTCTTCTATCCTTAGCTGAGCTGCTTTGAGTCTGCCCTTGTATATGTGGCTTAGAGGTCAGAAAGAGATTTGGTCATAGTTTATACACAAAAGTTGCACTCTCTTTCTCTGGCTTTCTTTTTTCATGGACTCTCCTCTCATTTTGCAGGGGCTGTGGTTGCCCTAAACTCTGATTCTTCAAGCCAGAAAGAGTGTAAGGTTTCTACCAGCCTGCATGATGCTACTCACTGAAGCCCACCTTCAAGTTGAAAAAGTTTGAAAAAAGGCAGCGGAAGGAGGGACTCTCCAGTACCATTTTCTTTTTCCAAGTGTCAAATCTCTCTAGAATCTAACTGCTTTTGGTAGCTTTCTAGTGTCATCAGCTAGTTGATTTCTATAACTCGTTTAGAGTTTATAGTTGCTATCTGCGGGAGTGAGAGTATGATAGGAGCTTACTCAGTCATTCTTGGGCTGTGATTTCATTTGTGCTTTCTAGATACTGAGCCCGAGAACTTAGGGGATACAAAAACATTACTAAGTCCTTTTTACAGATGAGAAAACTGAGCCATCATAGGTCCATCTGGTTTAAAACTCCACTCCATTCTATCCAAGTGCACTTGGGTGAGGCAGAAATAAGGTGGTCCACAGTGTGGAGACAGGGGAGGGGCAGGAAGGAAAGCAAGGCAGGTGGGATGCCAAAATGTGCACATCTAAATGTGCAAATCCTCTGGGGTCTAGGGGTTACCATCATGCTCTCAAGGCCTTGGACATGGTCTTTTTGAAGGCTTCTCAAGATTTCTTTGTTTCTTTCATTTTGATTCTTTTTGAGAATTCCAGGTATCTCAGCTGTGCTAAGGGGACATTTGGTGAAGAGCAGAACTTTAGCAGAGTTTTATAATTACCCAGACAGAATCAGAGACAAAAAATAGTCATAGGACCTCAGAGATTACCTCTTTCAACCCACCCATTTTAAGGATGAGAAAACTGAGCCCCAGAAAAGTGAAATGATTTGTTCAAGATTGCTCAACCTTTTCATGGAGAAGCTAGTTCCAGTGTTCAAATTTCTTAGCTTCCTATCCAATGCTCCTTCTGCTAAGCAAGCATAACTCCTCCATACCTGTATGTAGTCCTCTCCCTCTCTCTCTCTCTTTCTCTGGCCTGCCCACACACTACCCCCAAATATCAAAACAATGACACCATTAGCCTCTGATAGCGTGGAGGGGAGGGCATCCATTCATTGGAGCTGTAGTTCTCAATCTTTTTTTTTTCTTTTTTTATTCTACAGTACTTGAGAAACATGATACTTACCCACAAATACCCATGTAAACACTAGTGAACACCACCCCATCAATGAGCTGATGTTGATGGATTCCAGATGTGATACGTACTCTATGACCCTTACCCCCCAGTTCCCCACTGCACCCACCGTAGATGCGAAAGGCATACTCGATCTTCAGGCTGGGGCAGGCCTGCTCACTGAACACAGATGCCATGCCCAGCACATCCTCAAAGGAGAACACATCGTTGTGGGAGAACACTCTGCAGATGCGGTCTCTGAAAGGGTTGACCTGTGGGTGGGGAGGAGGAGAGGGAGAAGGTCCATCAAGGTCAGGTTCGTGAGCCTGTTTTGTCTGTCACAAACACTGTGTCCTGGGTTTGGGAAGAAAGCAACAGCTGCAATCTAAATGTTGGGGCACATGCTGCCTCGATGAGCCAGGACCCTGGACGTGAAGGGTCCCTCCAAGATGAGTGACCCCACTTGACATCACTCTGTCTACTACCACCTCCTCCTGCACACACATTCTAAAGACTCATTTTTTGGTTGTGTTATTCTTTCTTAAGGCTATTAATTTTTATCCATTTTATGTTGAAAATTTGGAAAGTACAAAAAAGTATAAGGAATAGGATAAAAATCATCTGTAATCCATTCCCCAGGGTTAGCCTCTGTCAACACATTTCCAAAGAAGTCAGGGAGACCTGGGTTTGAGAACTGGCTTCACTATTTACTAGTGAGTGACCTTAGTTTAGACAAACTATATAACCTCCTAGAGCCTAAGATTTCTCATCTACAAGATAGGGTGGGATAATAATTATATCAACCTAACAGGATTTGTGCAAGGATGAAACAGGATAGGTTTAAAGTTATCCAGTGCCTGATAAATAACACTCAACAAAAGTTAGCTGTTAGTTGTTACCTAACTACTATAGATATTTTAATTGGCATAGCAAGTTTCATCTTTAAACTAATTTCTCAGACTAAGTTCCCAAATGAGTAAGGGTTATGTGGTTTTGGAGACCCTGCTTCCCCTAAGCTGCGCCTGGCCGGGGTCACATATGGGATGTGAGGGCTTGCCTATGCTGGCACTGTTGGTCCTATGCTTGTGACACCCCGGCTGCTCCCCTGCCAGCTCAGATGCAGCATGCTAAGGCTGCCTTGCTACTCTCCCTCCAGCCCCTAGGAATGGGCAGGTTGGGTGGACTTTGGAGTGAAGGGGGTGGGCAGGGCTCATGAGGGCTAAAGGGGGAACTTCACAGAACAAGTCTGAAATCTTTAAAAGTATCAAGTTCATCTTTGGCATCCTCCTCCCCCATTTTCTGTGCCCCTAATCCGTTCCCACCTACCAGGGCTCCTGTTCCCCGACTGCCCAGGGGCCCATCCCTGGCCTGTTGTGAACTCTTACTGCCTGTCCTGCCGGTGAACCTTGTCAGATCCCAACTCCGCTCCAGTGTTCCGAAATGACCTGCAATACCTCCTCACCCACAACCAAAATTTCCTTTCCTTATATGCACCTCAGCTAAGAAAGTGATTTGATCCTGTGAATTCACACAGCAGACATGAATGGCCAATGGTTTTTCAGTCTTCCAAATTTCTAATTAGTCCAAACAAATCTCTGGTTGATTTTTCTAGTCCCTTTTTCACTGACAAGGTATCTCTTCAAGGCTCCAGGCTTCATGCAAAAGGGTTAGTTCTGGCTCTTCTGCTTTAAGCATGTCATGACCCAACCACCCTGCTCATGGGCATGTGGACCCCAGCCCAGCCCCTAGGGGTCTATATCCCTGTCTGACACTCCTGTGGGCTGCCCTAGCGTCAGCCAATGCTTAGCTCTCTGGGTTTTGGGTTTTTTTTTTTCCTTTTTGTCTTTTTGACTGACTGGTAACGGGATCGCAACCCTCGGTGTCGCGCACATACCGGGGACTGGCAACGGAATCGCAACCCTCGGTGTTGCACTCGGTGTCGCGCCTGTACCGGGAACCAGCAACGGAATCGCAACCCTCGGTGTTGCACCCGCACCGCGCTCAGCCAGTGAGTGGGAACCGGTCTCCATATGGGATCCAAACCCTCAGTGGGAGCGCCAGCACGTTCCCAAGCGGCGCACTCTCCAGTGTGCCACCGGGCCGGCCCTAGCTCTCTGGTTTTGATTTGTCCATTTTGGGCATGTGAAAATTTCTCTTTCACGCTCAGCCAGTGAGCGGGAACCAGTCTCCATATGGGATCCGAACCCTCGGCGGGAGCGCTGACGCACTCCCAAGCGGCGCACTCCCCAGTGCGCCACCGGGCCAGCCCTAGCTCTCTGGTTTTGATTTGTCCATTTTGGGCATGTGAAAATTTCTCTTTCATTTCTTTTGAACTCAGCTACACTTCAAGTGTATGGGGTTTTTAATTTGGTATTCCTATGTATTTGAGGTGGGAGATGGGACATCCGGTGTCACCTCAGGTGGCTATGTACTTCTCAAACTTCAGTGAGCATATGAATCACCTGGGGTCCTTGTTAAAAACATGAATTCATGTTCAACAGGTATAAAGTTTCAGCTGTGCAGGTGAACTGGTTCCAGAGATCTTCTATACAACATGTGCCTATAGTTCACAATACTGTTTTGTGCACTTAAAAATTTGTTGAGGGTATGGGCCGGCCCGGTGGCACACTGGAGAGTGCGCCGCTTGGGAGTGTGGCGGCACTCCCGCCAAGGGTTCGGATCCCATGTGGAGACCGGTTCCTGCTCACTGGCTGAGCGCGGTGCAGGCACGACACCGGGGGTTGCGATCCCGTTACCGGTCAGTAAAAAAGACAAAAAGGGAAAAAAAAAATTTGTTGAGGGTAGATCACATGTTAAATGTTCTTAATACGATTTTTTTAATTGCAAAAAAAAAAATGTGTTCATGACACTGTGGTGCATAGAATACACTATGTGAAGACACACACACAGACACACACTTATACAAAGAATTCTAAGTTCCCACTTTCAGAAATCCTGTTTTAGAAACCCAGTGTTATAGGTCGAATTGTGTCCCTTCTCAAATTTATATGTTAAAGTCCTAACCCCTAATACCTCAAAATGTGATCTTATTTAAAAATTACTTAGGTTAAGCTGAGGTTGTATGGAGTAGAATGGGCCACTAATCTACTATGGCTGGGGTCCTTATAAAAAGGGCAAATTTGGACACAGAGACAGACATTTGGGGAGCACACCATGTGAAGATGAAGACGGAGATCAGGGTGATGTGTGCACAATCCAGGGAGCGCCAAAGATTGCA
This sequence comes from Galeopterus variegatus, assembly GCF_000696425.1. Taxonomy (NCBI): domain Eukaryota; kingdom Metazoa; phylum Chordata; class Mammalia; order Dermoptera; family Cynocephalidae; genus Galeopterus; species Galeopterus variegatus. Next base: position 17,781 of record NW_007735759.1, on the reverse strand, counting down.
GCAAACCACCAGACGCAAGGGGAGAGGCCTGGAGCAGATTCTACCCATAGTCCTTAGAAGGAACCAACCTTGCCCACACCTTGATCTCAGACTTCTAGCCTCTAGAATTGTAAGTCAATAAATTTCTGTTGTTTAAGCCACATAATGTGTGATACTTTGTTAGGGCAGCTTTAGCAGACTAGCACATCCAAAAATCTGCATTGTATATGAGATCCCCAGGTGACGTGGTCTATTATATATATGATATATGTATGTAATTACATTGAGATATCCTGTATATATGTTCCAGGAGTGGCCGGTATCCAGGGGGAGCCAGGCTGCCCTGCTAGAACCTTCAAACAAGCTCCTGCTTTGTCTGGTCCGTCCATCCTCTCACCTCAACATTCCCAGAAATGCTTGCTTTGACTGCCTCAAATTAATGCTGATAAGGGTTATCTACTGTGATGTGTTCCAGGTCACATGCACCCAGCTAAGTAGTTTTACAGATTACCTTACTGAATTTTAACTACATTAACTCTTACAAATGGATACATAGCTTAACAAGATTCCGGCAAGGAAACCACAATCAAAGATAATGCTTATATTGCAAACGCAAGTGAACAACAAGAAAATGTCACAGCTGATACCTCTCCTATGCAAAATAAGAGTTCCTCTCTATGTGGCAGAAACCATGAGAAGCCAGTCAGACATAACAAGGAGTCCCCACATCACTTCTCTTTTTCTGTGCTCAGATGGATGCATGACAGGTCATCAGGCTCACTGCCTAAGCACGGGTCCAGGGCTGGAAGAGATGCCAATCCTCCTTTCTCTGGGGGTCCCCCAGTACTCGGCTTTGTTGATACTGATGTGAAGGAGGCGTTGCCAGGATGCCAGTACACTCCCCTGCAGACCCATGTCACATGACTCTTAGCTGCAGCATGCGTGAGCACAAACACACATGCACACATACACATGCACACACTTGCCCTGTCTATACAGACTGGAAATGAGGCAGTTGGTGTGGTAGCTGGTGGCAGCCAGAATAGTACATACAATCCAGCATAGCAAACACCTGGAAGATGCAGAGAAAATATTGCTGAAGATGTAGAGAAATAAGCATTGGAACAAAATCCACACTGTAGAAGCTTTGTTAAATAACTAAAGTATAGATGTTTCTAACGTGGTTTTCCTAGATTTTGTTTTGATAATGAAATACATGAAGAACCACATTTCTGTGGGCCACTAAAGGAAAAGGTGATATGAACTGTATAGTAAATTACTTCTTTAATAAAAACACCATTTATGGGGGAAATTGAGTGTAATCATTAATGAAATGGCTGCTCCGCAATGAAAAGGGATTCTGGGATAGCAACACATAAGAAACCAATTCCCTGTGGAATTTTCTTCAGGCTCCTGCAGTCAAAAAGATGAATCCGGAAGTGCGGGAGTGCAGCAGGATGCACTGATATGGTTCGTCTTTTCTAGAATAGTTTACAACATAGTAAAACTTGTACAGTGATTTGTAATCAGAAGGGAAGTAACTAAGAAAATCTTTTGAACCACATGGAGGTTTGCTGGTTATCTGTTGGCTGAGCTTTTAAAAGAGTCATCAAACTTAAAGATGAGTTATATGTTTTTCTTGCACAAAAAGACAAGTGTTCCAAATTTGCTGACCTTTTTATGACGATGGTGAGCAGCTGTTGGCAGCTTGCTACCTAGCAGATATCCACAAAAAAGTGAACTCAAATTCATTTGACTCTTCAAGGTAAAGGTGACTCATTTTAACATTATTCCTTTTCCAAAGAGACCCATGCTTTGGAGAGAATATTTTGAAAAAGGAATTTTTGTTGTTAAAAACATGTGGTGTACTCATTTTAACATTATTCCTTTTCCAAAGAGACCCATGCTTTGGAGAGAATATTTTGAAAAGGGAATTTTTGTTGTTAAAAACATGTGGTGTCACCTATAAAAATGCTTACATGTGCAGACCTGAAAATATTAGAAACAGATCTTTCTAACCTGTTTGTCCAAACAGTGTCAGTGGATTTTGAGTCCATTTAACAATATAACAATGCAAGCTTTACAATTGGTTTACAAGAGCCCCTGACTGACATAAGGAAAAATGGACAATTATTTAACTGGTGGATGGGGTTGAAAATGGATACCATGATTTAATACATGCAGCCCATGATATATTTCTTTTCTTTGCGTAAGTTATGACAACTATTAAAAATAAACTAAACTAGAACCAGATCTCTGAACTGCTCTATCTCAAAGTGTTAAAGCAAGATTTCAAAGAATCATAAAGCAATCCAACTACATTGCTTTCCTTTTACAATACTGTTATTAATTATATGCAAACAATAAAATAGAGCAAGGAAGAAATTTTGTTATACATAATAAAGGGGGGATTCATTTTAAAATATTTTATGTAATTTTTAGCTTGTCCTTTCAATTTTTTTATTTTGCATATTTAATCGTATTAGGATGGTAGTAAATGTACATGGTTTATAAATGAATATGCACATATTATGAGTGTATGCTCCACGTTTTTTTATTGCTGGGGCTGCATGATCTAAATGTCTGAGGTCTCTGATCTAGACTAACCCCTTCATCTCATGGATGTGGAGATGAGGCCCTAGGGAAGGGGAATGACTTGCCCGATCGTATTAGGATGGTAGTAAATGTACATGGTTTATAAATGAATATGCACATATTATGAGTGCATGCTCCACGTTTTTTTATTGCTGGGGCTGCGTGATCTAAATGTCTTAGGTCTCTGATCTAGACTAAACCCCTCATCTCATGGATGTGGAGATGAGGCCCTAGGGAAGGGGAATGACTTGCCCGAGGTCACTCAGCCAGCGAGGGGATCCAGCCTAGGACCCAGGTCTCCTGAGTCTGCCCCACCCTGTTTCCACTATGGTGCCTTGTACCAAATAAACATCAGAAGAGAAACGTGTGAGAGGGAGGCGGAGCCAGTGCCCACTAAAATGTGGGAAGCCTTAGAAATGGATCCCTCTAAAAATTCTTAAATAAAAACATCTTTTTTTTGTCACAAAGTGCAAAAACAGAGCCTAGACTGGAGTCAAGGAAGTGCCCCAGGACCTATGACAACTTGGTGGCTGCTGGTAGTCACTCTGTCACTATGAAGGTAAGAAGCGCCCAGGAGGCCATTGGAGCCAATGCTGCAGGAGGGAGAAACCAAGGTGGAAGGAGGTTAAGCTTGGGAAGGTGGAGGAACCAGAGTATGGAGCAGGGGACAATGCTCCTGAGAGGACAGTGGGGCAGATGTCAGGCCACAGGGCAAGGCCAGGTCACCAGAGCTGTGTCTGAGCCAGGGAGACCAAGGGGTGGCTGGTACGGTTCTTTGTAAGGCCTGGTGGGCCCCTTCCAGGAAAGTGTCCTCAGTCTGTCCCTGTTCCAACAAGGGGCAGCTTCCTTCTCCCCAGCATTCCCTGTCTCATCACTTCCTGGAAGAATATCCCCTGGTCATGGAGTCCCCCTGTGACCAGGTGTCACTCAGCACATATGCAGCTCCAGGCAAAGGGGTGCTGATGGTGCTGCAGGGAGAGTTTCTAAGGGCCTGGGTAGGTGATGCAGCCTCCGAGCCCCTCCCTGCTCTTCCCTTTGAGCTCATCGCCAGCTCAGCCTGTGTCCTCAGGTCCAGTCCAGCCCCCAAGCAGACAGAAGAACAGCAGAGAAGGGGCAGTGGAAGGAGCAGGATTCATTAGTGATCACAGGTCCGGTTTCCTGTGTTCCAGATCTTTAATGCTATCACTTTAACAATCTGAAATCTGAACCAGTAAATTTTGGGATCTATCCTGGGAGTTATAGTCTGCATTAAATTTCACAATCATTTAGAAGTCTTCAATCCTCTGGGGGAGGAAGGAAGTGACAAGTGACAAAGAGATACTTCCATTTCAAGGATGACGCGTACCCTAGTTTGAAAGCATTCTGAACAAGGCAAGTATAAACATGTCAGCGTAGAAATTTACACAGGTACCTCAGAAGTGCAATCTCCATCTATGCATGACAAAACCGAAGAAGAAAATAAACCCCAAATGCAGGGAGTGTTTTTGGAAACAGAAACTACAGTTTGTTGACAGTAAAAAGACTGTAGTCCCTGCCAAAAAACTAAAAGGTTTTTAAAAAAAATCTTCTCAAAGTTATTGAACAAGAGATTTGATTTGAAGATGAAAGTCAGAGGAAAAATATTTGGACTTAACTTAAAAATATCTCCTCACCATTTCTCCAACTAGTGCCTAGTCAAAAAGAGCTTTCTACAGTTGCTGGAAAAAACTCACACAAAAATACACTAGTGACTCAATAATGACATCATCGAGGCACTTTGATTTTTAGAATCTCATTTTTTAAAAAAAGATCAATATTCTTTCACTTAAAATTTCTTATTGCTAATTAAGTTTTCTTAATTTCTACTGTTTGTTATTTTTGAATAATGCTTTATTTTTTCTTGATTGTATCTATTACCAACTCTTAATAAAATGATATGTTTGTACTTTTAAATGTTTTAAACAGATGTAAAACACCAGTCAAGGAAAGGAGTGGATGGAGGTACACGTTGGGAGGGGTACATAGGTGCCCAACCCCTGCTCGGTCTTGAGTAGAGGCCTGTTTACCTGGAGCAGACGCTCACTGTAGAAAGTGCTGCCTGAAAGGCACCTCACGGTTGTGCAAGGTTGGGTGGGCAGACCATGTGTCCTGGGAGAAGGATGTAACAAAACCTTTTGTATTTTAGTGTCTTTAAACATGTTCCTCAGATATACCATATTTATGGACCAAAAGTCTCAAGATTATTAAGATGTTGGTTCTTTCCAAATTGATCCCTAGATTTATTGCAATTCTAGTTAGAGTCTTCTAGCTGCTGTTTTTGTGGAAATTGACCAGCTCATTCTAAACTTTGTATGGAAATGCAAAGGGTCAAGAACAGCCAAGTTAATCCTAAAGAAGAGGAACAAGGCTAAAGAACTTATACTACTAGCTATCAGTGTCTGTGCTAGAGCTTTAGTAATTACTACAATGTGGCATTGGTGCACAGATAGGCAGACTGACCAATGGCACAACAGAGATTCCAGAAAAAGAGCCACACATACATGGCCACCCGATTTATGACACTGCAATGCAGTGAAAGAAAGGAGGGTCTTCCATAAGTGGTGCTGGGTTTCATGGATATCCATATAGGGAAAAAATTAATCTTGACTCCTACCTCACACCTTACACAAAAGTCAATTGCATATTGATCATAGATCGAATGTGTGTAGGACTAACAACAAAACTTTAGAAAAAGCCATGGGAGAATGTTTTCATGACCTTGGGGCAAAGATTGTTTAACAATATGCAAAAATAACCTCTAAACATAGGGGAAAACTTTATGAATAAAAGTATATTAAAATTTAAAAATTATGTTGCTCAAGAGACATTATTAATAGAGTGAAAAGGCAAGCTACAGTAATCAATATATACTTCGATAGGTGAATGGAGAAACAAACCATATTACATCCATACAAATGGAATACTAATCAGCGATGAAAAGGAAAAACTGTTGATTCATACAACAACGTGGATGATTCTTCAATGCATTTTGCTAAGTAAAAGAAGTCAAATCCAAATCCATATTATATGAGTCCATTCTGAAAAATGCAAAACTAAAGGTTTGGAAAACAGATCAGTGGTTGTCAGCAGTTGGAGGAGGGGGAAGCAATTGCCTACAAAGGGCGCCCAGAGGAAATTTTTAGGGTGATGGAACTGTACTGTATGGTGCTACTGTGGTGGTGGGTCCATGCCTCTACTCATTCATTAAAACCCACACCTGCACACCCCAAGAGTGAACTTTCCAGGATGCAAATGAAAACAAAAACGATGGAATGCAAGCAAGCCAGGGATGGAATGCCAGCAGCAACAAATGAAACAAACTGTATGTAACAAACTGTAGGACAAAACCTCACTGAAAGGAGTGGGAAGAGAGGACGTGACCAACTAATGTTGGAAAATAGTGTTTTGACCAGGTACTGTAAGTCTAAAGACAAAAAGAACCATCAATAAACACTGTACTCTGGGTGGTAAATTTTTTTCTCACAGGATATGGGTTAGCAATTCTGAAATGATGTGTATTTTAGGGTTGAACAAATAGGTAGGTAAATAACATAGATAAGTTACAAATAAGCAATGGCGAAGGCTAGATGTGGTACTGGATTAGTCAGCAACATCAATATGAACTCATGGGAATTGTACTGTATATACAGATGGATAAATACAAAAATAAGTACTGTTGTGTGGTGTACATGGGTTAGTATATACACCTATATTTTCTAGCTCTGTCCACTAAGTAACTTTACAGTGGAAAACCTGGAAACACCACCTTAACCAAGTGATCAAGGTTAATATCACCAGTAATAGGTCATGTTGAGATCACGTATCCCCTGACATGATATGATGAGAAGGTCACTTCACCTCTGCGGTACTCTTTGCACACATCCATAATCCCAGACTAATCACGTGAAAACATCTGACAGACCCAAATTGAAGGATGTTCTACAAAGATACCTGGCTAGTGCTCTCCAAAAAAAATCATGAAAGACAAGTCTAAGAAACTATCACTGATTAGAGGAGATTAAAGACACATAATGACTAAATGCAATGTGGGATCCTGGAACAGATAAAAGCCATTAGCAGAAAAATTGGCGAAATCCAAACAAAGGTTGTAATGGAGTTAATCATGTTGCATCAATTTTAATTTCTTAGTTTTGATCAATGTGCCATCAGGGGTTACCATCAGGGAAAGCTTGGTGAAAGGTATATAGTACTTGCCTTACTAAATCTTAAAAGCAAGCCTTGGAAGGATAAAATGATTTCAATAACAAAATTGTATCCAAGAACAAAACTCAATAATATTTCTTAAATGAATACAACAAAATTAAGCACCTAATGATATAAAATTTACAATGTTTAGCATCTAACAAAAAATTTCCAGTCATGTAAAAAAGTGGGAAAATATGACCCATAGCCAGCAAAACAATCAACTAATGGAAACAGATCCAGAAAAGACACAAGCATTAAAGCAGACCAAAATATTAAAACAAGTATTATAACTACACTGTCTATGTTCAAGAAGGTACAGGAGAGCATGGTGATGAAAACAATCAACCTACACGTGCAAGAAGCTCAGCAGATACTCAGCAGATGCTCAGGATTAGGCACAGCATAATCAAATTACTAGAAACCAGTAATTAGATAAAAAATCTTTTTCCAGAGGGGGAAAATGCATACATAGAGATGAATGATAAAAATGAAACTAGATTTCTTATCAGTCACTAAACAGGCCAGAAGACGATGGAGTAATGTCTTTAACACTCTGAAGGAAAGAAGAAAGGCTCTCATCCTATTATTCTATACCCAGCCAAAATATCTTTCAAACCTGAAGACAAAAGACCTTTTTTCTAGACAAACAAATGCTGGAAGAATTCATAAGCAGCAGACCAGAGCTACAAAATATATTAAAGGAAGTCCATCAGGCAGAAGGAAAATACCAGAAGGAAACTTGGATCTATGACAAAAGAATGAAGAACACCAGAAATGATAGATACGTGAGTAAATGTAAGGTTTTTTTCTGTCATTTTAAATCCTTTGCAAAGAGACAAATCCACAATTATAGTTGTAGATTTCAACTTCCCTCTGCCACTAATTGATAGAAAAAATAGACCCTCCAAAAATCACTAAGGATATAAAAAGCTTAAAAGGACTGTCAACCAGGCTGGCCAGTTAGCTCAATTGGTTAGAGTGTGGTGTTATAACAGCAAGGTCAAGGGTATAAATCCCCTACTGACCAGCTGCCAAAACAAAACAAACAAAAAAACCCCCTACCAAACCAATTAGACCTAACTGACATTTTATAGAACACCCCACCCAACACACAGCAGAATATACATTGTTTTTCAAGTGCACTTGGAACACTTACCAAGATAGATCATATTTAGGGCTATAAAGCAAGTCTCAGCAAATTTAAATCATAAAAAATATATTCTTTGATTACAACAAAATTAAATTAGAAATCAATAATTGAAAGATATCTTGAAAACCCTCAAAGTCTAAGAAATAATGAGAAATTGGAATATATTTTGAACTAAATGAAAACACAATATATCAAGAGTTGTGGTGTTCAGTTAAAGCAGTGTGTACAAGGAAATTAAAAACATAAAGTGATTATATTAGAAAAGAGGGAAGGTCTTAAATGTTTATTTAAATGAAACACAATATATCAAGAGTTGTGGTGTTCAGTTAAAGCAGTGTGTACAAGGAAATTAAAAACATGAAGTGATTATATTAGAAAAGAGGGAAGGTCTTAAATGTTTATTTAAATGAAAAAAAAAGCCCCTCATCCATTGGTGGGAGTTGGTCACTGGTGGAAAATAGAAGGTCAAGAATTCCAGGTCTATCAGCTGATTGATGGTGGAGTCCATTCCAACTCCGTGCTCCTAGGCTACCTGCACCCTAGGAAGTGGCTGCCTCCTGGGAAATGGAGGACCTTGTTACCAGGAGCAGTGGCTTGAAGCCACAGGTGGATGGAGTTGCTGGGCTCATCTGAGAACAGGTGAGTGGGATGCCCCTTCACAGAAGCCTCCTGTTCCTTCAACCCCATTGCCCGGAGGAATTCTTAGTTCGGTTGTGAACCAGGAGTCGCCCTTCAGCACTAGAGTAGCTCTACCAGAAGGTGGCAGTGTTGGGTTGGAGTCATTCAGTCAGTTCACAAACCCAACACAAGTGAGCACCTACTGTGTGCAAGTCGTTGGGTTAGGCTGCAAGGCATCTTGCAGGCAGGTGGCAGGATAGATATTACCACTTTGTTTTATGAAGAGAGGAAACTCAAGCCTAAAGAAGGGAAGCAACTCATCCAGCCAAGGTCAGACTCAAACTCATAAGTCACTGCTTTTTCTACAATGCTACTTTTGACTCCATGGGGTATTTAATTAATTTTTCTCCCCAAATTTCTCAAAGTCACATTCCTACCTGCACACTTAGAGCATCTAGTGTTTAAGGCATTACTCTGTGTCCCATGCCCCTGCCAGCTGGCAGCTGCTCAGAGAACAAGCAGCAGGGGCAAAGGATGTGGATTCCTCAGCTGGCGATGAAGACACAAAGCTCATAGTCTGAACTTCAAGCCCAGTAGCAAATGCATAAGGGTGTGTTACTGTGCATGAGGTGCTGGGCGTGGTCCTGGGGCCCCCAAAATGATGGAGATGCTGCCTCTGCCCTCCGTGAAGCTCAGACTCGAAGCTCATAGTCTGAACTTCAAGCCCAGTAGCAAATGCATAAGGGTGTGTTACTGTGCATGAAGTGCTGGGCGTGGTCCTGGGGCCCCCAAAATGACGGAGATGCTGCCTCTGCCCTCCGTGAAGCTCAGACTCGTCACTTCCAAAAGTCTCTTCAGAAACAGGCAGTGTAGAGGAGTCTAAACCAAGTACAGGCAAAGTGTGATGACAGGAGCAGGGACAGGGCAGTGTGTGCCAGGAGGTCAGGTGGGCAAAGGGCCCGGAAGGAGAAAGCAGATCAGGAAGGAGGGAGCTCTGGTAGGATTCGAAGAGGAGGAAACGAGGCAAGCGGGGAGGACTCCTTTGCCTTCTTTACCGGCTCCTCCAGCCATCGCCTTCCCTTCCAGGCTGCCCAGGTTGTACCAAGACGGATAAAAACGTAAAGCGGGAGAGGGCAAATGTGGGGCTTAACTTGGGCCCCAAAGCCCTCACAGCCCCAGATGGCCCTGTATGATCCTCACCAGGTAGAGAGAAGCCTGACGTTTCATTTCAGAGCATCGGGGCAGGGGTGGGAGGGGGGGAAACATTCATTTAGGCAAATGCACTCCCTCTGTCGGCCAGGCCCCTGGAGGCACCTTTCCCTCCAGTTGTTTATAAGAAAGAGACAGTCTCTGTGTTTAGATGGTCAACCTTCCTGAAATCTAAAAACAGAGAGGCTTGTATGGGAGCTGTCTCCTAGTGACAGATGGGCTGGCAGGGACGGGCTGAGGAGTGTCCTGCTGGCAGCTGGAGGCAGAACGCTAATGGAACAAATAGGGGAGAAAGGCAGTAAAAACGTTAAATATTATTAAACAGCCCCAGGACCACATGGTCTGAGCCTGGCTCAGACCCACCAGACCACGGATTCCAGATTCTTGCCCCAGATTCCATGCCCATAGGTTTCTGCCACTGCCCTGAGGAACCTTCCAGAAGAGCCACCTGCCCTAGCACACTATCCTTGGTGGAGCTCAGGGGACTGCAGGCCTGAGTTTTAGGGGGCTGCCCAAGGGCCTGGTATTATATGAAGTTTTGAAATGGAAATAGCAGAGTTTGGAGTCAGACTGACTCTAAAAAGTTAGTATAATAACTTCTTATTTGACGTCTGTCAGATTTTGCTGTCTTGCAGCTTTTGACCAGGTTTATACAATCTCATTTTGTGCAACCTGCACAAGAAGAAGAAAAGGGAACCGAAAAGTCAATTGTCCCCTCTCTTGTTTATCAGCATCTATTACAGGTGAAACAAAATTTGCCCGTATTATAGATAAGTATCTATTCACATTTATATATTACCATTTTAAACAGCTTGAGATCAATTCTACAATATCTAACATTAAACAATATTTAAGTTCCTGAGTAACAACAAAAACAAGCCGTGTGACCTTCGGTAGATCATGGAGCCTCTCCATTTCCCCATCTGTAAAATTGGCAGAGTCATAACTTTGATCATGGGTTTTATGGGGATTGAATGACATCACATTGGCAAAACACCTGGCACTGGTAGGCCCCCAATAAACGTTAGCTACCGTTAGTAACTCCCACCCCCACTTTACCTGTCATCCCATCAGCATCACCAGCCCCTCTATGTTGGCAGAGCTGTAAATTTTAAGCTCCCAAGCAAAGCTGTTACCTGGGCCGGGAGTATCCCTTGCCTGCCACTGGGCAGCAGGAATGTTAGTTCTGGCTCCTTCAGGGTCATGCTGACCTTGGCCAGAGGCGCGGCTGCCAGCCAAACTGGTGCAGGTGTCACCTCCATGTGAAATCTGCCGGGGACTCAAAGGAGAGCAGCTCTGGGGGTGAGCAGGGGGCTGCCATGTTGTGTGCCCACCTGTGCATCATTTCATTCTGCACATGGGTATAGAAAGTCACAGAGACACTGACACGCCGGTTATGTATCTGAGTCCCAAAGAGAGCTTTCACCAAAATTCAGATTCCTTAACCCCACCGTAGACTTCTGAGTTAGTGCCTCTAGGTGTAGGTCCAAGAATCTGTACCTTAACAAGCTGCCCAGGTGGTTCTTATGCAGCCAATCCTTAGACCTGGTCAGACTCACAGTGCTAGAGAATGGCAGAGATAGGACAGCAGATGCTGTCAGGCTGACTTCACGGGCTGGCCCTGTCCCTGCCAGGACAGAGCCTCCCACCCAGCAAGCGCAGGGATGGGGATAGGGGCTGTGGAGAGAAGAGCCATGGAGCAGACAACCCCCAGCCTCACCCCAGAGCAAACACCCACCCTGAAAACAGGTTTCTCACAGACACCTCGCCGAGCCTCCTTTCCCTCCTGTCCCCCTGTGCCACCCACCTCCCTGCCACCATCTAACAGCTATGGCCAGGCCCTGCAGAGCAAGGCCAGGCTGCGTCAACCACCCCCCATCTGGGGCTCTCTCACTGTTCACAGTCAATTCCACCTGTGACAAACTGTCTCTCCTGCAAACATGCCCTTTAACTGTCTCCCCTCTTCCTTCCCTCTTCTAATTTCCGCCAGGCTTATTTAGGAAATGTTTCCATTTTACTGCCTTAGCCCTTCTGATGAAAAGCACTTCTCCCGGAGCACTGAATAAAGCACCGTGGCTGAGCGAATGACTCTGTAGTTCAATTCTATAGCTTGGCTGGTTTATCGAATTACTAAAAGAATGAGATTTAAAAATTGCTATTGACACTCTAAAGCATTTGGCCTCTAGGGGAGGTGGGTCCTGTGAGCGGGAAGACCCCCCCCCTGCTGGATGGAGAGGCATTGACACTCTAAAGCATTTGGCCTCTAGGGGAGGTGGGTCCTGTGAGCGGGAAGACCCCCCCCCTGCTGGATGGAGAGGCCTGGATGGAGAGAGGAGGTGGCTGCCAGTGGGGGAGGGAGGACGGGGGCCCTAGAGGCACCTGGGGGGATGGGGGGGACAAAGTGAGGAGGAAAGATGGACAAGGGAGAGAAGAGGAGGCGGGAGATGCAAATGACCCCTTCCTGGGACCCGCATAGCCCTCCCCAGCCGTCGGTGGTGCCAGCCAAAATTTATACAGTGCTTGGCATGGGGGGAATTTTTGTGGATGTCGGTGAAGCTGAGAGTCTTGTTCAGTAAATATGAAGTGAAGGAGACACGCAGGGGACGGAGGGTCATAAGTCAGATGTAAGAGTCCCTCTTCCCCAGCCCTTAGCAACATCCCCCCCCCAAAAAAACCCCAGAAGAGCAGAAAATGGGGGAGGGCTGTGTGCTGTCACAGCCATAGAATTGGAGGGAAGGTGCTTCCCAGTCGTTTCAGCTGACTTTTCGGGGCAGGAAGGCCCCAGGAGCATGAGGGTCTGCGGCTGTTGCAGCAGGACTGTTTTCTGTGTTTTCATGCAGTTGTAGTAGGAGCAGCATCAACTCTTGAGGCTCAGGCTGGGAATTTAATGACAGTTTATATGTTTTTCTGTGGAAAATACAAAGGTCTGAACAGCTAATATAAAAACCTTTTAAAATGCAATCTGTACCTGCACTTTACAGGCGGTTGGTGTAAAGCGGAAGACTGTTAAGTGACGTGATGAAGTCACCCACCCAAGGTCAGGCCAGGCAGCGGACGTTTAGAAAACGCCCAGAACAGGGCCGGCCTGTGGCTCACTCGGGAGA
>NW_007735759.1:0-560 GCF_000696425.1 Galeopterus variegatus | reverse complement strand
ACTCTCCCTCAACTGATCCTAGTCTCTCAATTTGGGAATTTTTCCCTTGGGGCCAACTGAAATGACCCAGTGTCACTTCTTTCACTCACCTTAGCACCACCCTTGTGTGGGGGCAAATCTAATTCCCACTCTACCCACCACCAATATGTAAAAGGGTTATGCCCTCCCAAGTCTTTCTTCAGGTGGGATACCCGGTTTCTCAGTCACTGCTATGGGTTGAATGCGTCCCCCAAAAGTTCATTTGTTGGAAACTTGATCCCCATTGTAACAGTAACAGTGTAAAGAGGATGGGAAATCCAATTACGGTATTTGAAACATGGGGCCTTTAAGAGGTAATTGAATCATGAAGACTGTGCCCTCATGAATGGATTAATCCATTCATGGAGTAATGGGTTAATGGTTTAATGGGTAATCATGGGTGTAGACTGGTGACATTACAAAGAGAGCACATGAAAGTGCTCTTGCAATTCTTGCCATGTGACACCCTGCATAGCTATAGAGAGTCACCACCAAGAAGGTCCTCACCGGATGTGTTCCCTGGACCTTGGACTTCCTAGCCT
>NW_007735758.1:69678-73786 GCF_000696425.1 Galeopterus variegatus | reverse complement strand
ATTGACTTGTGACGGGGTTACGTCCTGAAAAACTCATTGTTAAGTTGAAAATATCATGTCAAAAATGCATTTAATACACCTAACCTACTGAATACCATAGCTTAGCCTCGCCTACCTTAAACATGCTTATAACACCTTTGCCTACAGTTAGGCAAAATCGTCTAACCTGAAGACTATTTTACAGTAAAGTGTTGAATATCTTATGTAATTTATTGAATATTGTACTGAAAATGAAAAACAGGGTGGTTTTGCACCATTGCAAAGTTGAAAAATTGTAGGTTAGGGCTGGCCAGTTAGCTCACTTGAGAGAGCATGGTGCTGGTAACACCAAGGTCAAGGGTTTGGATCCCCTTACCAGCCAGCCATAAAAAACAAACAAAAAATATAAACCTCAGGAAAGGGGGAGGGGGTGGGGCATTAGCAAGAAATTGGTAAAGGGCCACAAAAATTATTATATTGTGTAATGTTGGATATACTAATTATCCTGATTTGAGTATCACATATTGCATATAGGTATTGATATTCAATGCTGTACCCCATAGATATGTACAATCAATTATGTCTCAATTAAAAAAAAAGAAAAATCATAAGTTGAAAAATTGTAAGTAGAACCATCATAATTTGGGAACCATCTGTGTAGTGAACTCTCTAAGTTCCACATGTGAGGATCTCTCAAGATGACTTGCACATAATACTTTTTGATTTGTTTGTGAGTACTTCTGTGCATCTAGGCATCATGCTAATGGAAATCTAAAATAATGTCATGGAGATATTTCAAAAACATTAAGTATCAGGTGAATCATCAAGATAAAATTAATACCAAGTTCAAAGGTTCGGATCCCTGTACTGGCCAGCCACCCCCACCCCCCAAAAAAGAAAATTGTGCTTACTGTAGTGTTATCTTTAAACACAATGAAATTTTAATTCTCTCAAGTCAGTAATCTGTATTTGATACATACAGTAATACTCTATGAATAAGAATATTTAATTAACTGCAGCAACCCATTGCTCGACTTTATCAGAATTTGCTTAAGAGTTTTGTTTAACCCCTCACATCTAACAGTCTTCCTTCTCTCAGTAAGCTTTCTATTCATCAAAGCCTTAGAATCATACACTATTTTAACTAAAATATCTTCTGAAGGTAAATAAAAAAGCCCTTTTCTTATTCCTCACCCACTGCTATCACATGCGTGCGCATGCACACACATACACTGTGAATTTCCCTTATTGTAAGTATGAAGTCCAGCCTACTCTTTCTTGTTATGTTGATGTAGTAAAACAGTAATAAATTCTGAACATCAGGCCTAACAAAAAACTCCTCTTCTCTCATCCAAATTGAATTATCATTCATTGTGTTAGAAATACAATGCCCATTCTTGAAATTTAGCTATTTATATAAAGGCAGAAAGAACAATATTGTTGAAAATTATAGCTCTACTTACTCATGTTACCTTATATTTGTATAGTATTTTATAATTTATAGCAAAAGTACTTTTTGTGTAAGTATTTCATAACCAGATATGGGCCACAAAAAAAGAAGTGGTAATTTAACAAATGATAAATCAGATTTATACAGTAGGTTGGAGAACCACAAGTGATATAGTTTGTAGATTTTTTTTCCTTTCTTCAGAATGTCTTAAATCATAGGTCTTGTTAATAACCTGCTCAGATAAATATTTTTAAAATCCATAATGTTGGTTCAACTGTTTTAATTTAAAATAAGATAATTTAAAAATATTTCATACAGGTGTTTAATCAGGAAGGAGAATTCATGTTGAAGTTTGGCTCAAATGGAGAAGGAAATGGGCAGTTTAATGCCCCAACAGGTGTAGCAGTGGACTCAAATGGAAACATCATTGTGGCAGACTGGGGAAACAGCAGGATCCAGGTAGATTAAAATGCTAATTTATATGTTTAGAGCGGTTGGTATTGGTTAAAAGTGAAGAATTGGCTGTCCCCAAGCTGAAACGTTTTCCATTCTCCATTGGTTATAAGCCCATAGATAATCTCACCAGAAGGAACAAACTAAGCAAGATGGAATAGAACAAAGGCAATATATCAGCAGAGCAAAGCCCTCTAAGTCAGAGGTCTTTACATGTATCCCACAGACTTCGAAAGGGTTTGTGGCTACAATTCAAGAGGTCCATTGAGCAAAAATATTACATTAACCTCAGACCGAAAATTGTCATTTCCCTTAATTAAGAATATAGGCAACCATCAAAGTAGTTTTAGGACTTTGTCACCAAGAAAAGCACCAAAATTCTCATATTATATTATAGTTGTTGAAGACATCTCTAATTATTTATTATTTATGTTCATCACTACTTCAATTACAATAATGATTATGCCCATCACTATTTCTTGTTATTTGATGTGCTCACTAAAAAAACATACATATTACTATATCATAATTTGTTAATATTTTGATAACAATATTTTAATAGGATCATGTTTCTTTATAATCCCATGTATTTTATTTTATGCATTTAAAAACATTATTTTGCGAAATAATGCGTGAGTCAAAGAGGAAGTCTCAAGGAAGATTTTAAAATATAATAGGCTGAATGAAAATGCAAATAATGCATATCAAAATCTGTGAAATTTAGCAAAAGAAGTGCTGAGAGAGAAATTAAATGCTTATATTAGAGAAGAGGGAAAGTCTCAAAATCAGTAAGCTATAGGGCTAGCTGATTAGCTCAGTTGGTTAGAGCATGGCGTCACAACACCAAGGTCAAGGTTAAGGGTTCAGATCCCTTAACCAGCCAGCCACCAAAAAAAAAAAAAAAAAAAAAAAAAAAATTAAGCTCTCATCTCAAGAAGCTAGAAAGAGAAGAGTAAAACAAACCCAAAGCAAAGAGAAGGAAGGAAATATTGAAGAGAGGATCAGAAATCAGTGAAATTCAAAACAGAAAAACATAGAGAAAATCAATGAGACAGCAAGTTTGTTCTTTGAAAATATCAATAAAACCAACAAACCTCTAGCAAGACTGACAAAGAGAAAAGGCAAAAAACTAATATTATCACGGACCCTGCAGACATCAAAAGCACCATCAGGGAATTCTGTGAACACCTCAACATATATAAATGTGACAATATGAAATGGACAATTACTCAAAAAATACAAACTCTACAACTCACCCAACTATGAAATAAGTAATTTGAGTAGTCCTAGAAGTATTAAGGACATTTAATTCATAATTTTAAAGCTCCCTAGAAAGAAATGTCTACATTCAAATGGTTTCACTGGAGAATTCTACCAAACATTTAAAGAATTAGCACCAATTCTACACAATTCCTTCCAGAAAATAGAAGACAAGCTTCCAAACTCACTTTCCAACTCAGCTTCTGAAGCCATGATACCAAAACAGTACAAAAAAAGAGAACTACAAAGCAATACTCCTTATAAATATACGTGTAAATTTTCTAAACAAAATATTAACAAATAGAATTCAGCGATATCTAAAAATTCCTCCATGACCAAGTGGGGTTTATTCCAGGGATGCAAGGCTGGTTCAGTATTTGAAAATCAGTCTGTGTAATCCACCATATTTAAAAGTCTAAAGAAAAGAAGTCATAGCTCTTTGTCTATTGATGCAGAAAAAGCACTTGACAAAATTCAATACCCATTATGACAAAACTCTCAGAAAACCAGAAACAAATTTTTGCAACTTGATGAAGAACACCTGTGAAAACCTAGAGCTAACACCACATACAGGGATCTGAACCCTTCACCTTGGTGTTCTAACACTGTGCTCTAACCAGCTGAGCTAATTGGCCAGCGCTGAACACCATACTTAATGATGAAAGTCTGCATGCTTTCCCTTAAGTTTGGGAACAAGCCAAGGATGTCTGCTTTCACCATTCTTATTCAACATATTCCTGGAAGTTCTAGCCAGCACAATAAGGAAAGAAAAGGAAATAAAAAGCTTACAAATTGGAAAGGAAGAAATTTAAAATTCTATTTGTAGATAACATGATCATTTACATA
This sequence comes from Galeopterus variegatus, assembly GCF_000696425.1. Classification (NCBI taxonomy): domain Eukaryota; kingdom Metazoa; phylum Chordata; class Mammalia; order Dermoptera; family Cynocephalidae; genus Galeopterus; species Galeopterus variegatus. The sequence goes on along the minus strand of NW_007735758.1, from coordinate 69,798 downwards.
AAAAATATCAACGAATCTACAAAAATGTTTAGAACTAATAGGTGAGTTCAGCAAGATCACAGAATACAAAGTCAACATGCAAAAATCAATTGTATTTCTATATACTACCAATGAACACAT
>NW_007735758.1:67682-68791 GCF_000696425.1 Galeopterus variegatus | reverse complement strand
CAGAATACAAAGTCAACATGCAAAAATCAATTGTATTTCTATATACTACCAATGAACACATGGAAACTGAAATTAAAAATACAATACCATTTACAAGCACTGAAAAAAATGGAATATTTACATATAATAGCAAAGCATATCCAATATGTGTATGCTGAAAACTATACAATACTGACGAAGAAATCAAAGAAAATCTAAATAAATGGAGACGAACCGTTCATGGACTGTAAAACTCAGCAAAGATGTCAGTTGTCCCCAAACTGATGTACAGGTTTAACACAAAATCTCAGCAGGACTTTTTTGTAGATATAGACAAGATTATTTTAAAATTTATATGACAAGGCAAGGGAACTAGAATAGCTAAAACAATTTTGAAAAATATGAACGAAGGAGAAGAATCACTGCCTAATTTTGTGGCTTGCTATACAGATGCAGTAATGAAGACTGTGTGGTATTGGTGGAGGGACAGACACAAACATCAATGGAATGGAATAGAGAATACAGAAATAGCCCCTACACATGTACAGCCAACTGATTTTTGACAAAGGTACCAAAGCAATTCAGTGGAGGAACAATAGCCTTTTCAACAAATGGAGCTGGGGTACATAAGATATCCACAAAGGAGGGGAAAAAAAAGAAAATTAACTTTACCTTATACAAAAAATTAACTCAACATGGATCACAGATTTAAGTGTAAAATGTAAAACTATAAAACTTTTAGAAAATAATGTGTCAGAAGATAAACTTTTAGAAGATTTTTAGAAAGTCTTTGAGACCTGGGGCGTGGTGAAGAATTTTTAGACATGATACTAAAACTATAGTCCATAAAAGAAAAAATCAATAAATTGGACTTCATCAAACTCAAAAGTTTTTGCTCTGTGAAAGACCCCATTAAAAGGATAAAAAGATAGGCAACGAATTGAGAGAAAATATTAACAAACTACATTTCTGACAACAGACTTACACCTAGAATATGTTAAGACTCAACAGTAAACTCAGCAGTAAAATAACCAAGCAGTCCAATTAGAAAATAGGAAAAAGATGTGAAGAGAAATTTCACTGAAGAGAATATATATGTGAAAAGATGTTCAGTATCACTAAACATTAAG
>NW_007735758.1:65252-66354 GCF_000696425.1 Galeopterus variegatus | reverse complement strand
GGGAGCGCCGCTGCACTCCCAAGCGGCGCACTCTCCAGTGCGCCACCGGGCCGGCCCAAAAAAGACATTTTCAAAAGGTCGTATACTGTATGATTCCATTTATATTACATTCTTGAGATGACAAAATTAGAAGGAAAACAGATTAGTGGTTGGCAAGGGTTAGAGATGGTAGGGAGTGGGTATGGCGATAAAGGGGCAAGAGGTTAGATCTTCATGATCATGGAATATTTCTGTATGTGATTGTGGTGGTGTTTACACAATTCTACACACGTGATAAAATGACGTACAACTGTACCACACATGACAAAGTCAATTTGTTGAGTTTTATATGGTACTATAGTTACAGAAGATTGGGGGAAACTGGGTGAAGGGTACTATCATTGCAACTTCCTATGCATCTGTCATGATTTCAAAATTAAAAGTTAACAGAAACAAACAAAAAAGAATAACAACAATAATCTTATGTTTTTATGGTTTAAGAATAATGGTGTCATGAATGTCATTTGGCATTTTGGTTGAGTGTAAAAAAATAATAAAACTGTTTACATTCTGGGTGCTGGGGGGGNAAAAAGTTTAATTTTTACACTAAATTAAGGACAAACCTTTCAAATCCTCAAATTGAAGAGAAACTATTTCTTCTTTTCTCCTATTTCTCTGTGTACACATCTGCATAAACCTAAACATGTATTTACAGATGGCACTGTTCATCCTTGTTCACGTGGCCCTGTGCCATGCACCTAAGAACCCAGAATGCTCTGGTTAAATATAGCAGCATTCATACATCACTGCGAGGACAGCAGCAATCAGCAGTTTGATATAGGTATCTACTTCTCAGAAAAAGAACTGAGACTAGAAATGTAATACTAAATGCTTTTATTTTTCCAATATATTTATCTTGCTTAATTATCCCAATGTCAAAAGAGGCATTCCATATCTCATGAGAAATATATCAGGAACCTGATATACTAGGAAGACCAGAAGTCAGGCAGGGAACTTCACAGAGCAGTTCTGTACAGGACCATGGGTGCTAAGCTGTTTGTATTGTGGCCCTCGTAGCACCTACCTTGTTACACTGCCTTTTTTTTTTTTTTTTTTTTTTTTT
>NW_007735758.1:38835-63416 GCF_000696425.1 Galeopterus variegatus | reverse complement strand
ATCCCGTTGCCGGTCCCGGTCTGGTACGGGCGCGACACTGAGGGTTGCAATCCGTTGCCGGTCACGAAAAAAAAAAAAAAAACACCATACAGGCCAAACAAAATGGTCAAAAGAAACCAGTCTGGGCCTTGTGAAGGAGGAAAAGTGTAAGGGCATGGATTTCTTCCTTTTATTTCATCGTAACAGAAGCTTACAGACCAAAAGAAGACCATTTCATATCCAATACACATGTTGAACCATTGACTTCTTAGAACTGGCTCTTCTGAAAAGGAAAAAAAAAAAGGTCTCTACTTTCTCATTATGACTCAGGACCATTCCTCTGCAGTCTAGTTGATTTTTCTCCCTAATGATTGGGGATTAAAGGGAGATGTGAGGCTGGAAGGAGAAATTTGAGGAAAAAGGGTCATTCATATTTCAAGCACCATCCAGGACCATTCCCACCAAATCCTTGTTAGGACCACTGTAGGAACACAAGTGAGATCTTGCAGCCAGTGGCATGTGCTGTGTCAGTGACTCTGCGCAGAGAGGAAGAGGAGAAAAAGCAAGGTAAGTGGAGAGAAAGATTGAATGAATATGTGATAGTGACCTAAACAAACCTAGGGGTTACTTACATGCTTTTATATTAAAAACATTAGCATCAAGTGCTTTGTAACTCATATTTCATCATATTACTATAACTTTTCTTATAACTTTCTGACTTGGTATTTTTTATAGGTTTTTGATGGGAGCGGATCATTTTTATCCTACATTAACACATCTGCCGACCCACTCTATGGACCCCAAGGCCTGGCCCTAACTTCAGATGGTCATGTTGTGGTTGCAGACTCTGGAAATCACTGTTTCAAGGTCTATCGATACTTACAGTAATGGTGGGCAGCTGGACACCCCCTTACAGAGGTCTTGCACTATAAACTGGAATGGATTTCTCAATGCAGGACCAGATTATGACTAGACTTTTCATGCTAAAAGGAATCATTGGTGAACTTTCCAAGGTTATTTCTGAATGTAACAATTTCCTTAAAAACTGCTTATCCAATTTCCGTAATTCACCTTTAGTGTTAAAAAAAAAATCTCTTCTATTGAATCTATGTGAAGTATGGCTTATAGGACAGGATTTATGTAGTCAAACTAATTTTGCAAATCAAACCCTTAAAAAAAACTAGAATATGTAAAGATATTTGTTAATCTTGTGAATGGTAGCTTTTGCACAGAGCTTCCAAAAACAAAACAAAACACAACAAGAACAAAATCTGTTGTAGTTACATCCCTAACCTAGGTCACGAGACCCAGGGAATCTTCTAACCTCACTTTTACGGTAGGTATTACTCTTGTGACATTTTTTTGGTTATCAACAACTACATATAAATTACTTTAGAAAAAATAAGGCTGTCTTGCAAAATCCTCCCAGCTGTGATTAGCAGGCCTCTTGAGTTTAGCACTTAAGAATTAATGCAAATTTCCCAACCTTTCTGGGAAATTTGTGTGTTCTTTTCACCTTCTCTTTCCTCTTCACCTAGTATCAGAAAACAAAGTACATCTTCAAGGGAATCCGAAATTCCTAATGCTTTGAAAAGCATATTACAAAAGTAAAATGCTACTTTTAAATGAACTGCCCAGTTAACTCCAGATTAATGCACTGGAATGTAATCAAGAAAAAGTTAGTCTTGTTTTATGTGCCATGTTTTCACATGTGTCTCCCCTCTTCCACTTGATGAAAGCGAAAGCTTGGCATTTTCAATAATGACTCAGATCTTTTTCACTGAAAGCACCTTAGAACTGGACTATAAGAAAACATTTCTCAGATGTATAATTATATGAATGTGATGTTATTGTTTCTTAATTTGTAATTCAGTCATTCTCTACGTAGGACTTTTTAAAACTTAGAAGGGAAATCTAGCTATTTCCAGTTGTCTGTTAAATTTGTTATGCCCAAATCAACCTCTGAAAAAAAGGTTTTTCAGGAACATTTACATTTAGGTTTAGTATTTTTTTAGTTAGGTAGAGTTTTAAAAATATTTGAGCTTGTCTGTGATGAAGTTCAATAACATTTTTAGAATGTTAAACTAAGACACTATTTTTTAATGTCAGTGAAATAAGTCTTTGAAATTAAACATTCATATTTACTGAGTGCCTGCTAGGTACCAGGCACTCTTCTAGGCACTGGGAATATAGTGATGGATAAAACAAACAAAATCCCTGCCCCCTTGGAGCTCACATTCCAGGGAGGGAATTTCGTCTTGCCGGTTACTAACATTCTGTGTAAAAGATAGGCTACACTCTTGATAGTTCCTAGGCTGTTTTTAAAAACTCGTTCTCGTTAAATTAATTTTAGTTTATTTGCACAAGTAAACATGACTTCCTATTTAGATTCTGTCACAGGCTATTGATCTTAAAACTAGTTTACTTGAAGAGGTTTTTTGGTACAACATTTAATTTTACTTGTGAACATAGAAATTAACTTATAAATTAACCAATCACCATATCATATCATATCAGGCTAGATAGCTCAATAGTAGACTCAATACTAACGTAATTTCTTTACATGCCAGTATTGGCACAAACTGGAATGGAAGATTAGACAGCTTGATTCAGACTTGTTCCACTATCTGTCACCAAAACATATGCTATGGGCACTCCAGGAAACACTATATTTTCCCCCTAAAATATGTAATCATATATGTTAAAGTATAGATAACATTTTACACTTAGAAACGTGCATTTACTGTATTTCTTGATAAGCATGTTTTGGGGAGAAAGTGCTGCTGATTTAAGATACAAATAGACAAGATTTAAATGAAATTTTGTCACATTCTATGGAAAATGGTTTCTGGTAAACTGAGAAAGATATTAAAGTAAGTGGCTTTTTTTCTGGGCTACCATTATTGTTTGATTTCTCTTTGTCAAGTATATAGAGCCTGTCATACATTCATGATAAGTAGCACTGAAAAGTTAGTCATTCAAATTTCCCTTGGGCACTCATGGCAAAGTATTGCCAGTTGGGATTTCAAGGTCAGTGATGATGCATTGCCTCCCAATACAGACCCTCTGCTGGACATGGGAGGCGGAGAGAGTCACTTGACCATCCAGAACACATGAATTTAAAGCCTTTATGACTATTTGCCATTTTTTAAAAAATGGTACTTAGTATTTAGATAAAACTTTAGTCTCCAGATCAAGTCCCCAAGTTTCCTTATTTTAATTTAGTCTTTGACTAGATTGACGTAATTAAATACTCTAGATCCATGCAACTAGAACACATTTGCTTCCACTACTAAATATACAGGGTATGTTCTAAAATGGAGTTAACTGGAATAGCAGTGCACTAGCAAGTATCTATGGATCCTTAACAATGAAGGGTCAGCATAAATGCTTTGGTAATACCTACAAAATTAATTGGAAAAAATAGCAAATAAACATTAAGCAATCTGCAGATTACTTCAAATGGGAAAAATCTTTTGTATATTTGGACTCTATAGTATCCTCTGCATTCATAAGCTTCTGAAAAGAGAGGACTATTTTTAGTTAATAACTGAAAAACAAGACATTTCCAGAAGCTATTTGATGCAAGCATTATCTAATTTTGCTTAAAACCGAAAGTCGTAATTGTTGCTTTCTGAAATGTTACAGGGTTTTAAACTTTACGATTATTTTAATATTTTTGATAACTAGGAATCTAGTATTGCCATAAAGGAAACTAAGTGCCCATTAAAGATTTGTTTAGTATAAATAAATTTTTTGGTTTGTTTTAAATGACAGTAAGCTACAAATCATGATGCTAATCTTAAAAACTTTCTAAAGAGGAATTGTGTGGCAGTGATTGTGTGGTCTGTTTGTAGAGAATGTATGAAAGATATTAATTTTCTAGAATAGGTTAATAAATTGGCTATGTTGTTCCAAATGAATGTACGGCACTTCCATTGACTTTTGAAAGCAACACAGCCTTAAACTCAACACTTTTGCTTTATGACATGGGAATGTTCTGTCATCAACAGAGTGTATTCTTGTAATAGAGTTCCTTTATGTCATTCGCAATTCTATAGCCTTTCAGTCCGCAACACAGCCTTAAACTCAACACTTTTGCTTTATGACATGGGAATGTTCTGTCATCAACAGTGTATTCTTGTAATAGAGTTCCTTTATGTCATTCGCAATTCTATAGCCTTTCAGTCCTATGTATGAGTATGAAGGTTTTTTGCTTCCTTTTTTTCTTTTTAAATTTTGTACATTCCATCTTTATAGGTCTGTTTCATATGTTTTGTGTATAGAACACTAAGTCTTTGCACTCTCTGACATCGATACTGATATGTTATTTGTTCTTTTACAAATCAAAATGCTGACTGCCTATTTAAAGAAAAGAATGAATGCCGTGCATCGAAGTGTTTGTATGTTCGTAGCTAAATATGTACCACAGTATTTTGGATGCTTTAGTCTACAATAAAACTTTAAATTAATACTGTCTTGAAACATAGGAGAAACAAGATTCATGTGTATATCTTTATCATGCACAAAATCTCAAATCATTATAATAAAGCTTGTTTTCTCCATTTCCAGGGTGAATACTTATTTAACACGTTGTTCTCTAAGTAAAGGGAAATGGAGGAATGTTCAAGAATATGTGGAAGATAGCAGTACCCCAACCAAACCATTTATACTAGTGAGAAAAAGCTTAGTAAGATTTTTGTTGGTTATGATGCTAGTGATCTGTTAGCTTTTAGGATGTATCTTAAATAGGAATTAGGAAAATACTGACATATGTCTAGCATGTACATTTAGAAAGTTATAAAAATATATCAAAATCACTGTCTTTATAATCCTCGAAGAATCACAAGTTAAAGAGACCTTCTTCTTGCAGTCATGGCAGATACATTTCTAGGGGTTGAGGACCAAGAGGGACCTCACTACAAACATTACATTTAGGGCCAAGAATGTAATGACATGGCGTTCATTACAATCACAATTTCTGTATGGTATCAAGCTAAAGGCCACATGAAAGGGATGGCCCAGAGTCACAAAGAATTACGAGAGACAGACACTCAGCCAGAATGTGTATTGGAGGGCTTCAGGGGCGAGCAGGTGGGCTGCCCTCTCCAAGCAGGAGCAGCCGCGTGCAGAACTAGGGAGCACCTTATATATCCTAATAGGTTGATCTGTCTCATTGTCATTGGAAGAGAGGACCAAGCAAGAGTTTAAGCTAAGCTGGGGCTTTCCTATACAGGTGGGGAAAATCACGCACATGGGAAGGTGACGTGGCGGTGAGGGAGAAGGGGGAGGGGGGTCTTTTGTGGTTCTTGGAAAATGTGAAACTTTCCGCGGCCATTTTGGGTGTTCTTCCTGTCCACCTGCTGCCATTTTAGACTGACGTTGGTCATAACATAATTGGCTAACACCACACATTTCAAGTAGTACTCATATCATCTAGAGAACACATCTGGACAGTCCTCCAGGAGGTTCAATCTCTGGAGGGGGGGCCTGATGGTAAATGTACATATGTCATATCTTCTGAAAGAACTTAGTTTCCATGGTCTTTCTCAAATGGAAAGAAAGTATTTCTTAAACATAATCTCTGTTTATAATATCAAAATTGTCATTTTTTTTTCTTTTTGTCTTTTTTACTGACCGGCAATGGGATCGCAACCCTCGGTGTCGCGCCCGCACCACGCTCAGCCAGTGAGCGGGAACCGAATGGGATCGCAACCCTCGGTGTTGCGCCCGCACCACGCTCAGCCAGTGAGCGGGAACCGGTCTCCACATGGGATCCGAACCCTTGGCGGGAGCGCCGCCGCACTCCCAAGCGGCGCACTCTCCAGTGCGCCACCGGGCCGGCCCAAAATTGTCATTTTTAAAACCCTTTATCTACAGGTAAGTGTCTTCCCCAACATCATGAGTGGTGTCAGGACTTGGTGCTTGTTCTTTTGTTCTCCTATGAAGGAATCTTGTCTCTCTGTTGATTGTAAAAAAGTCATTGGCTTGTTTTGCATGTTTACGTGTTTGCATACAACTTTTTTTCTGATATATTTATAGGATTTTAAATTATTCGTGTTCTCCTATGAAGGAATCTTGTCTCTCTGTTGATTGTAAAAAAGTCATTGGCTTGTTTTGTATGTTTACGTGTTTGCATACAACTTTTTTTCTGATATATTTATAGGATTTTAAATTATTCATTAAGTGTCTGGTTTGTATTTTGCTGTGATGAACAGGAAAATTTATCTTAATTCAAGATTGAGCTTTAAGTAGACTTTGTATACAATGAATGAACACAATAAAGATTGCTTTGTTTTCTTGAGGGTTAAAAAAAGTCTAGAAGAGATTGAAACTCTGAAAGAGGTGGCCTAAGTTTGTCTTGGAAGAAGAGATGAAACAATAGAAATGACAAAAAGACCAAACATAACACTGCTGACTATCGACTGTGAATATTAATATTATTGTATCCCACTTCCTTTCTTCACTTATTTTTTCTTTTTCCCAAGTGGTTACCGTTGCCATTGTGGGCTCTTTGGAGGTTTCCAGAATCAGAAAATGGGGCACTCAGTAAGCCACTTGCCTCATGTTTTAGCTCAGCATATCTCAAATTGCCCTTCAAGAACTTGTTTCACATAAAGCCAGATGTGTTTCTTTCCAGAGCAGAGAAAGGAGTTCAGCTGAAGCTGCAACTTCTTATTGCCTAAGTTAGAAGACAGGAAGCGCAAGTGGACATTCAATTCTCCACCTATCCTACTGTCTCTTTTTCGCTGCTGTAGTCACTGAACAAATGTCTAAGCACCTGTGATACACCAGCCTTTTGGCTAGGTGGAAGGGATACAAGGATGAATAATGAAGCCTGTACCCTCAGAGAGCTTACATTCTAGTTGGTGAAACAGACAAGATACTCAAAATACCATGAGCTGCTTTTATATTCATTTATTAGCAAATACTTATTGAGTCTGGTATGTTCAGGTCTGTTCTAGCCACTAGGAAATGGCAGTAAACAAAAATGTCTTTTTTCTCATGGAGCCTTATTCTACTGAGATGAGGCAAATAAATAAATATCAAGGGTACTTCAGAAAGTTTGGGGGAAAACAATTAAAACAATATGAATTTGTCCATGAATTTTTTGAAGTACTGTCACATGTAGGGCTGGCTACATAATATATGATGCCTGATGCAAAATGAAAATGCAGGGCCCCTGTTCCAGAAGCACAAAAAAAGCTTTTTTCTTTCCTCTGTGGTCTCTCCACAGGTCATGGTGCTTGTTATCTATTTAATGTCACACTCCCTTGGCCATGGGGATACTTGTTGAGTGAATATAGATCCTCAGAGGCACCCATAACTGCACCGTGCAACTCAGACTCACCCCACACTTGTGCTAAAAGAAGGTTGTCCAGGGAAGAATAAATAGTTCAATATGGGAAGACCATAGAATGCTCAAGAAGAAATGAGAGATCAGATAGAGTTACAGAGAGTGAGTTACTGTGCCTGCTCTCAAGGGGTTTACATTCCAGGTGAAAAGATTAAAAGAGCTACAATACAGAGCAAATTAAGAAATGAGCCATAGAAAAGTGTGGATAAAGTTCCCAGGTGTCACATAATTGATGGGACAATCCTGCTTTATGCCTGTTGTCCGAGCATAGTTATGAACAGCAGTCCCTTTCATTCTCTCAGAAGTGTCCTGGTGTGGATGGTAAATTATATACTCAACATACACTAGTGTTTCTCAACATTTTTTTCCCCATTATTGTCCGCTTAAGGAATCTTTTAGACCATTCTTTTTCCTAATTGCACCCCCATCACCATCCCATGAGATTTTAATACTAGAGATATACAGTACATCTGTTCGTGTGCTGAGGGCCACAAACCATTGAACCACAAACCATCTAAGATCTTTTCATCTCCCAGGAACCAATTTTGATATCACCCCATTGAGAACGATGCTCTACACAAATGACATAATAGCATTATCATCACTAACTCAGGAGCTGTGGTATGACTGAGAGGTTCGTAATGTTGACCATTTCTTCTTTGAAATTGTTAAATAAGCAGGAGGCCATTGGCCCCAGGCTGTCTCCATACTTTGGGTTCTTAGAAAGGAACTGTGAAGAATTGCAACCTAACTTAGTCCAAGAACAAACTGAAAACCTAACCAGAAGTACAGAAATATAATAAACAGCTGAATCTTAACCAATCACAAGCAGCCGAGCTTCAGCCAATCTCAGGCTGCCAACTAATCAGACCAAGTCCAAATAAGGCAGGAGCTGTAATCCATCAATATGTTTTTGTACCTCACTTCCCTTCTCTGTTTATGAATACTCCCTGCCCCAGTTGCAGAACTGCAGAACAGAGCAATCTAAATCGCTTTTGGTTCAGAGGATTGCCCAATCATTCTTTGTTCAATTAGACTCTGTTGATTTTAATTCATCTAAAGTTTTTCTTTTAACAAAATTTTCTCCTCTCATGGTTTTGCATTCTCCTATTTCTTTTCCTACCTTGTAGATTTTCCCCTCTGTCTCTTTCAAATGACTTTACTTTCTTTTCCTACTTCCTTAATAAGCTTCTTTTACAGGTCATGCTTTTTGGAAGCTCATGGAAGGGCCATGAGAAGGTTATCTGCAGTTTGGAAGTATCTATATTGAAAATGCAAAAGAACCAGATGTAGTAGAATGTTTCCTTTCCTTGGTGGTGTTCTTTCTGAGGTCTGGTATTCCAAGACAGGAATGCACACCAGGCATCTCAGAGAACTGTAACAACAGCTCAGTGACATTTAGGATACAGACACAGTTCAAATGACCAACCCTCTCTATGTGCATTTAGCACTCATTCTTCACAAGAGAAGACCTGATTGGGTCTATTTGTCACTGCCCCAGAGCATGGTTTTGTATCGTGTCACCTCAGAGGCAAGGGCCTTCCTCATGTTCATCCTATACGTATTGCCTTTCGCTTGAGCACCTACCCCTGGTCCAGTCAGGCATGGCCCAACTGGCAGAGAATTCATTTGGTGGTGATGGCAAATGCCACAACTCTAGGCGGAAAGAACGTTGAGGGTTTAGAGACACAGAAAGGGACCGAGGGTCTGGAAGCCACCTAAAGCTTCACAGCATCCTCTTCAGGGAAGTTCTGTCCTCAAGGTCTAATCTCTCCCCATGTTTTCTCCTTCCACAAACTCTTCCATTCTCTTGGGCAAAGAAATATAGGTTTGTGAAGATTCCGAAATCCCCGAACTGAGAAGTGCATTTTCTGCTTCAAGGTGTTCTCTGAATTGCAGAAGCCCAAGAGCAGGTGCAGCCCAGAAACACAGGGAAGTTGGTATCTCCAGGGTCAACACTCAACCAATGGGGTTTGAGAGAGGAGGATAAATGTCTTCAGCCTCCTGTTCGGACACAGTTCTGGAAAGTGTTCTGGAAGTTTCTTTGAGGTCCTGTTAGAGCTGATCTCCCCTTACTCAAGAATGACCTCAATTACACACCTTTAGTGGCTTTTCAGTCCTTTCTGTCTCACTCTCACCGCTTCCTCACTCTTACTTCCTGAGACTGCTTCTCAAATAAATTACCAGCACATCTTTGTCTCGGGCTCTCTTTTTCTGGGAACTGTAAGTCATGCATGGGATTCTGGGTTCCCAGGTCTCTGGTCTAGAAGATAGGTGGCAGGTAACAGGTGGGTATGTCCCCTTGGCTGTGCAGACTTCTTCCCTATAGGGTAGGGTATCACTAGAATAAGGCTAAAGTGGTCCTCTACAGAGCGGGGTCTAGGGCAACCCCAGATGCCCAGATTGAAGCGCAGCAATGACTAGAATATAAGCTCGTTAAGGGTGTGTCCTGGCTGGTTCACCTTCACAAACTCTGCAGGCAGTCAATACTCATAGCAAAAAGAATGAAAGTAATGTATGTTAAAGGATTTTTGTAAAACACATTTGTCCAACAAAGAAATGACATTTGGTTACTCTAAAGACAATTTTTTTTTTTTTTTTTTTTGCAGCTGGCCATTAAGGGGATCAGAAACCTTGACCTTGGTGTTATAATACCATGCTCTAACAAACTGACCTAACCAGCCAGCCCTTGGTTAGTCTAAAATGTTAGATGGTTACAAGATCCAAATTCAGGAGTACTTCTCAGAAGCTGCAAATATTTATTTGATTTCATACTTAATAACTTATATACCATATCTAGCTGCTACCATAAAATTGCAGAACTTGCAGGGTCTCAAGACATCTGAATGATATATAAGATAATTAAAGAATTTTATTGGTGAGAATATTGGTGGGAAAGCATTACATGCAAATAATATTTTAATAAAGTAAAATATCCTTCAGTTTTTCAACCAAGAACTATATCTAGTTATCCTTAAGTCAATAATGACAGTGTTCTTTAATACCTGGTATATTCATTTAATACAGTTATTGAGCATTTGTCATGTGTCAGGCACTGGGCTAGGCCTTGGTTATACCAAAATGTTTGGTTTAGTCCCTGCCATAGAAACAGGTTTGATATTGTAGGGATTAGGTCCAAGTAGGCAACTATAAAAGGAAGCAAGGTGCTATGATAAAACTGTACAGAGAATGTTGTAGAACCACAGAAGTGACCTGATCTGCTTATAGAGTGGGAGTGGGGAGGGGGAGGGGAAACGATTCCTGGAGAAAACACCTGAGCTGTCCAAAGGACGGGTAAGAGTTAGTCAGGGGAAGAAGAGCTGATCCTGATGGAGCAGAAGACAATCTGGCAGTCGATTAAGGCAAGGCTTCCCACGAATGTCACCGTCATGATTTCTGTCAAATCTATACGTATATCACCAGTGCAGTTACTTAATATTTTTCTTACATTTCGTGTGTTTTGTTTTGTTTTTTTAACTAACATACCTTCTTTAGCAGTATCTTGACCAATGCATGAGAAAGCCAAGAGATAATGTTCTAATTATATTTTTTCTAGTACATTTATTAAATATTTAATAAATTAAATATTTAATAAAACATTTATTAAATAGCTATCCATTTACCTTTTTAAAATGACCTCATGTACCATCAGTTGTATTGTATAACACCTCTAGGAAAAACTGAATTACTGGAACTCCATTCAATTCATCCCTTCCCCTGCGTCCATAAGAAGAAACAGGGGCTATAAATTCCTATTTTAGATGTTACTTTTTGTCTTTAGTAAAGTTATTATACTATAAAATAGTTCAAAGTACAAGATAATGATTTCCAAAATAATTGAAATCTCTGCGAATTATTTTAGCACTTTCAGGGGATGGGACCAGAGATTTTCCTCTGGTCATGAGCTAACATATTTTCCACCGTTTTGATTCAAAATTCATTCTGTTCTTTATCTTTTAAAAACCCTAAGGAAAAAAACAGATGAATTTTTAAAAGCTGGAAAACTAGGCGACAGTGGACGGAGAGAAGAAAGGGACCGAGTCCGCCCCGGAGTGCACAACTCCGGATGGATGCAGGCAGCATTCCCTCCCCCAGCCGCCAAATTGCCTCTATTTTTAAAGACAAACTTAGGCCAGATTTCCGCGGCGCCAAGAAAACGCATATCAAAGCGAGGGATCAAGACTTTCTAGGAAATAATTTCAAAAAGCCACGTTCAATACAGGACAGAAGAGGAAACAGCTCGGCACCCGACGCGTGGGACGGAGCGTTGACCAGGGCCCCGCCCCGGGCCCCGCCCCGGCTCGCTGCTCGGCGGAGCCGCCAGGGGTCGCTGCGCGCCGTGCGGACGAGGTCGGCCTCCTCTCCTATCTCCTCCCCTCCACTGCTCTGGCCCTCAGAACGGCGTTGGCGCCAAAATCAAACCCGCCCTAGGCCGCCCCTCTCCCTCGCCGCGCGCGCCGGCACCGCCACCGCCACCGCCACCGGGAAGCCCGCCGCCCGCGCCATGGTAAGAACTGAAGGCACAATCCCGGGTTCGTTTCTCTCTAGCCCCCCCGGCGGCCTGATGCCCCGGCCTGGCGTTGGCCGCTCCCCGGGCTGCAGGGGCGGGCGCCCGGCCCTCGGGCTCCCAGCCTGTGCAGGTCGGGGCGGCGCCGCTGCCAAGCCGCCCTTCCCCGCCGCACGCCCGGAGCGGGGAGCCGGGAGGCGCGGGGGCCTACGCGGCCTCCCTGCCCGTCGGCACCCGCCTCTGTCCCCCGGGCCCGGCCGGAGGGTTCTGTTAGAGCGCGGGGAGCGTTCGCGAGCGTGACCCGAGAATCCCACAACTCCGTTGTTTGTTAAAATGGCCACTGCCCCGACGCTTCGGGCTTCGGTCACGCGAGGGCCAGCCCCCTGTAGGTTTTGGAACGGTTCCAGATTGTCTCTTTGTGAGCTCAAGTCACTTCCATAAACCGTCCGAGTTCCATGCCACTTATTCTCTGCTTCTCTTGGCAGAGAATTCGCATCTCATTAAATGGACTAAGGCTTTCTTATCTTAATTTAGTTACGTGGCCGTTATTCTGCCGAGCTCCTGGTGAACAAGGATGTAGTTGTACCGTGTTTATTTGACTATACCTTGTCCATATGTGATTATAACTGATAACGGCCTCTTTGTGGTTAAACTAACACCCCAGCCACCTGGGCGTAAAATGGTGTAAGGATCCACACAGGACCACAGTTAAATTCTGTTACCAGTGCTCTGTGTTATCGTATTTCTCTTTATAGAATTGCTGGCCTAATATAGCTGACTACTGAGAACTACGTAGCACAAATGCATTACTTTTGTGCTCTTACCTAATGTCTCTTTACACGTGAATCAACTTTTTTTAAAAATGAAATATCAGTGTTTGTTATAGCAATATGCACATTGTCCCCCAAAAAGGAAACAAATGTTCAAAAATGGGAGAGTCCAACGTACAGATAAAGCCTTCACCTGACATTCACATCTGATATTAGTTTAATTTACTTTAAATAAATATGTTAGGTCTAATTTCTCTTTTGCCAATAATTCCTTACCCATATCAAACACTGACACAGTCAATCTATTATGTGTAACGACAAAGGCAATTTTTACTAACGAAATTTAAATGTAAAACGAAACGTAACATAATTCAGAGCTTGGTGAATAAACGCCCATTTTATTTCGCTTAAATACCATCTAATACTAAATGGTTTGATGTGCTGTTAACTGTTTTCAGATGCGTACTTCTGATAATGAGAAACCTAAAATAAATTGGAATAAAACTTTTTATAAGATGTGTAGTTTCTATTTTTTATAGTGTTATGTTGGTCAAAGATAAACTTTTGTTCTCTTTCCTGATTGTGAATTAATAGAAGTTTGTTTTGATTTGGTTGGATATATTGGGTAAACAGTTATAAGTCCAGGCGTATTTTTGAAATTGAAGAAGTGCAGTGCCCAACTCTGAAGGCCATAGATGGCATCTACTTTTTAATTTTCAAAATTTTATTGTAATTGATCAGGACTGACTTGAGGAATTCTGTAACTCCTAATTGGAGAAGGATCTTTAGATACATAATATTTTAAAGTGGTTTAAAATACTTTGGTCGACTAGGAAGCTTCATAGTCCTCAGGTCAAGTTTTGAGTCTCTTTACTTATAATTTGAATAATCTCTGTACTATCAGGAGGTTTTTTCTAGTCTTAAGTATTAAAGGAATCTTCGTTGATTTTTTTTTTTTTTTTCGGAGAAATTTCCAAACATGGATATAAATATGGCTTCTCTTCCATTAGTTATTCTAATTCTGGCCATGATAGTCTCCTACTGTGGTTAATAATAAAAGTTATTTTTAGTCATAAAAGAGAGTGATGAATGAATCAGCCTGGAAACAATGTAAGGGAATGATACAGCTCATCCACATCTCTTGAGTAACTTTCGTAGCTACTTAACTATGTATTGAGAGATTTTCTAAAACTGTGTGCCCCAGGACACTAGATTCTCTTCATTGACCTCCTCTGGGGACAGATTCTTGTGGAGGGCAACTGGCTTTCCAAGGGGCTGTTTATAATACCAAAATGTTAGGAGCCTTTTCTAAAACTTTGGGATTTGTTTTTTGCTGATGCAGCCACAAACTAAAGTCACAAAGGGATTCTCACTGTCCCACAGCACTCCTGACATGGCCTCCAGATTTTGGGCTGAGAAAAGCAGGGTTTTTAACCATGGGGGCACAATTAAAACACCTGGAGATTTTTAAAATATGCATGCCTAGGCCCCATCCCAGAGATTCTGGCTCAGTTAATATGAGATGTGCCTGGGCATCAGTATTTTTTAAAGCTCCTGAGATGATTCTAATATATGGCAGTTTGAGACCCATGGCCTGGAGAAATAAGCTGAAAGATCCTTCTAACTGCCTTTATTTATTCAGACATCTGCAGAGGTCAGAGGGAAAGGAGGCTAATAAAGCCGTACTGGACTGTAGCTCTTAGCCCTAGGTTTAGTGAACGGGTATATATGGTTTCCTGGAGCTTGCCTACCTGAGATTTCTCTGACTTATCTCTCCAAGCAAGGCAATACATGGGTATCACAGAATTCCCTATATTAATTCACCCTGTCTTGTATCCACGAGAGTGGGGTAGGTGTTGTGGGGCTTGGGAGCCTGAACAGCCTTAAACTTTAGAGTTGGGGGCTTTAATACATGGTCGTGAAGTTAAAGGCCACGCTTTATGTCTGTTCTAAGCTGGCACTAACCCCTGGGAAGGCAAAAGCAGTTCATGTTCTGAAGTTTTTCAGTCTGCTGAGAAAGACAATAAACACATCTTTTAAGTGCAGTAAGTGGTTTGATGAAGGTGTGTTCTAGGAACACATGCTTAGCTTGGGAACTCAGGGAAGTTCTCCTGGAGAGAGAATGCCTAAACTAAGCCTTGGGACATGTTTCAGAGTTTTGAGAAAGCAAGAAGAGAAGGTGTTTTAGGTAGAGAAACAACATTTTGTAAAAGGCATAGAAATGAGACATACTGCTTCAAGGAGAGAATTAGAAGTAGTTTTTGTATTACAGCTCAAGTTCCTTAACTTTCCATATTGTTATGATAAAATTTGAGGTGGGGAGTGGTAGAAGAGGCTATGAGAGGTAGGTTGGAGTCAGGAGATAGAGGGCCTTGTATATCATACTACTGGTGCTTGGATACTTATGGGTAGTTTGGAGCCACTGAAGGATTTTGAGCAAGGGAAAGGCCTGGTCAGATTTGCTTTTTCAAATGTGAACTTAGAGGGTGAGATAAGATGTAATTGGGGGATCACAGGAGACAAACAATGAAGGCTTGAACTGAGGTAATGGTAGTAGAGATGGTTAAGCACTGAAATTGGCAGACTTGGTGTTGGTTGTATGTGGGGGAGGAGAGAAGAAAGCCTGTAGGATGACTACCAGGCCTCTGGCTTGGGTAACAAGGTGGTATCTAACAGAGACTCAAGATCTAGAACAGCAGGTTAGGGGACTAGGTGTAAGGGGGGAAGAGTTCAGTTTAGACCACCTGAGTTTAAAGTCCGTCGAGCAGACAGGTAGATACATGAGATTGAAACTAAGGAACACACCCAGGGATGGATGTAAAGATTTGAGGTCTCGGCATAAGTGTTAATTAAAACCAAGAAAGCACATAAAATTAAAGAAAAGGGTGTTAGGCGATGGGTGGATTGATAACTGAACCCTAGGGAATAGTGTTTTAGAGTGGATAGAAGGAGAAAAGTAAATACAAACTTTGAGGCTAATTATTTACCCATGTGACTCATCAAGAAACACCTGGTAATTTTATCGCTGTAGAAGTGAGTTAGTGGGTTTCTAGTTTTGTAAGAAGAATTAAGACTCGTGTATTCTGGTATGTAGTGAGAATGGCAATTCCAAATTCCTTGCCCCATCTATTATAAGTTCACATTTTGTGATGGAGTTTTGGTTGGATAAGGTCAGTCTTTAATTGTTTTATATCTGCTTTTTAAGTAAGCAGTTAATGTTCCCTATGATCATATGCAATTTTTGAGAAAGATGCAGATCACTTAAGAGATGTTAGTGTGGAATCCTGTGTTAGGGACCTAGAGATGATGGTTCTCACTCTTTTCTGCAAATCTTTGGGTTGAAGAAATTTGGCTCTCTTTTTTTTAAAAAATTGAATTTTAGTTTTATGTATACTATATATAATATATAGTAAAATTTATTATAACTTATACATATCAGTTACATATTAATTATCTTAATTTCAGATTGGCTAAACAGTATTCCAGAATAATAGTAAACTGAGTAGGTTTCTATTTTCTACCTGGGTAGATTTTTCTTCCTCTAGCCTACCTTCCACATTACGGTTATAATTAATTTACTAAAATGTAACTCTAATCTTGTCATTCCCCTGCTTTAGAAATTACTTAGTAGTTCCGTCTTGTCTGGAATAAAGACCACTCTCCTGGGTTGGATAGTTAGCCTTCCACAATCTGGCCCCAGACAACCTTTCTCATCTCATCCTCTCTTCTCCCTGCGTACTCCATAAAATAACCATCCCAGAGTGCTTGTCTTTCTGGAGCATTCCGTGTACTTCCATTATATTGTGCCTGTGTGTGGTCTGCCAAGGACACGCTTCTCACCATTTCTCAACTTGCCAAAATCCTCTTCATCTCTAGCCTTCTAGATAACCTTTCTTTCTCCCCAGGGTGGAATTAGTTTATTCTATCCTGGGTATTTATGTAGCAATTTGAGCATGTAGCTGTTCATTAGTTATAAGTAATTGTGTCTATTTATTTTCTTTGAAGGATTGTAAACCTTTTGAGGGTAAATACAGTGGCTTATCATTAATTCGTTTTATAAATATTGAATTTCTACAAAATGCCAGTCTCTTTGTCAGTCACTATACTTATTATATTGGCAGCACCTACCACAAGGGTTTAGGCCTGGCTCTGAGATTATCAAACCTGGTGGTAACAGACAAGATTATGTATAAAATTTCAGATAATGTTTCAGACCAAGTTGTTTTAAAATGTGTTGTTTAAAAAAAGTACAGTGTTTACTTTTCTACTTTTGTGCTTTAGTCGAAGAAGAAAGGACTGAGTGCAGAAGAAAAGAGAGCTCGTATGATGGAAATATTTTTTGAAACAGTAAGTTGTTTTCCTTAAGATTTTTAGTATTTTGTGTAATTTTCATGTTAAGTATATGTCAAGAAGAAAAGAGAGCTCGTATGATGGAAATATTTTTTGAAACAGTAAGTTGTTTTCCTTAAGATTTTTAGTATTTTGCGTAATTTTCATGTTAAGTATATGTCATTCGATGTTAACTGTCCCTTCTTCATTAGAGATTAATATTGACCAGTTTCTTAAAGAATGAATAAGATTCTACAAACGTTTGTGGTTCCTGTGAGCTATGGAGTATGAAAGAACCATATCCCATTGTTGGTAGTCTCTTTTTGGGGGGCGGGGCGGGGGGAAAGTTGGTCGGTTCTGGAATCCAAACCCTTGACTTTGGTGGTGTTATCAGTACTGTGCTCTAACCAAGTGAGTGACTGGCCAGCCTGGTAGAGTCTCTTCTATCCAGACTGTTACATACTGGCACCAGATTATCTTTCTGAAGCACGTATTTGATTGTTTCTTCCCTTTTCTGCCTGAAAATAATAATGGATAATAGCTAACATCTAATGAGTGCTGCCTAGGTGACAATCACTGTTCCAACACTTGGTGAAGATTACGTTTTATCCATATATCAACTCTGTAAGGTAGGAACTATTGTTGTCATCCTCATTTTATAGATGAGAACACCTGAGACACAGAGTACCTAGGAAGCTGGTCCTGGGTCTCAAAAAATAGAAGTGATAGTACCAGGATTCAAACGAAGAAGGATCATCTGATTTTAGAGGGAGTAAAAAATACTGCTTCTTTGCATGTATAAATTTGTCTATAGTGTAACATACATATGATGCAGGCCTCCTTAATTTATTCCAGAAATTTGTGCCTGCCACTACAGGTTGAGCATCCCACATCTCAAAATCCAAGATCCAAATGCTCCAAAATCTGAAATTTGAGTGCCAACATGATGCTCAAAGGAAATGCTTTCTGGCGTATTTTGGATTTTCAGATTTGGGATACTCAACTGGTAGAATGCCAATATTCCAAAATCCAAAAAAATCTGAAATCCATCCAGTCCCAAGCTTTTTGGATAAGGGATGCTCAACCTGTAATGGAAAGTATGTTTAAGACTTCAACTCCTAAGTGGCAGAGCCAAGGTTCAAACCCAGGCACCTGGGTCTAGAGCCTACTCTCTTCACCATGTTGCTTGCTATACAGTGGCTTTTCTTTGCTTCCATGTCAAATAGACCTTTGAGCTAAAAAAAAAAAAAGAGAGAGAGAGAGAGAGAAAGAGAAAAATTAAGTCCGTGTGGCTTGGCAGGACCTTCGGAGCCTAGTCAGCCCCACCCTACTGGCTATTTTTATCATATACAAATGTGAGTAAGATGGGGAAAATGGTAAAATAATATTAAATTAATAAGATCCCTTTTCATTTTGATAAGGCAGATACTTAGTAAAACAAGCAAAATAAACTGGGGGTTTTTTGTTTTTTTTTTTTAAGTATTTGCCCTCTAAGTGTAATCTTACTGTTCCTAAAAGTCATTGGCAGTTCAGAACAGGGTATCATACTAATAATGATGATATGATTAGGATGATAAATTGATGAAGTTTGTATGTGAAAATTCTGACAATTTATTCTTCTGCTGAGTTGAAATATTTTTCTTATGGACTCCGCGCAAGAAAAGTAATTCCTGCTAGGCATAGAAAGCTGGGGAGAGGGGTTGGGGAAATTATTTTGTCCTTTACAATATTGCTAATTGTCTCAAGTATCAAAGTTGGCTGTTTCTGATTGAAAAATTTTCAACTCTGCCCTCATTTGAATACCATTAAGACATTAAAGACTATGATACTAATGAGTATTAGCAACTTAAAGAAGTTCAGTAATCAGTGAGTTTTTCTGTAAAGCTAGGAATAATTGTATTATTTATTGATTGATTTCAGTACATATATTCCTGTTTTTTCTACATTATAGTCTAATCAGTTGCTTCTCATTTATTTAATTAGTTCTTTGATGCAATTGAAGAATATAATTGATTTGGGAAAAGTAACAGAGACCATTTCATTTATTCTGTCATGAATGGGATATGGTATATACAGGATCCAGACTTAAGACAAAAGTTGATAAGTATTAGACATAAGCCCTTAAACAATTCAAAACAAATCAACACTATGGTGCAGAGTGAAAACCATTGATTCTGAAATTCAAATTCTGGAATTTGGATTCTAATTCCATTGTTTCAATTGGGAAGTAAAGATTCCAACAAAATCAAATATAGTCACTCCAGGGTTTGTTATATAGTTTGACTTTATTTAGATGTGAATAGTAGCTCCTTTTTAAAACACTAATGTCATGGGAAAGTGCTCATAATATAATGTTAAGTAGAAAACACAATATAAAAAAATGTAATGCAGAATGATCACAAATACAGTAGTAAGTGGATTTTTATTTTATGCTCTATTTTCTCAGTTGCCTACACTGAACATACATTACCTTTTTAATCAAATGAGAAAACCAACTAACAGAGCACCACATACTGTGTTGCCTGTAATCATAAGCAGGCCATCCATGAAGTTTTGAAAATTTTTTTGAAACACAATCATTGGTAATGTCAGCTTGTGAAGAGTAAGAACCTTCAGGCACAAAATAGTCCACCAATTAACATTTGTTGAGTTGTTCTAAAAATTACCTCAGCAAACACTTAAACGAGTAGCTCTTCATTGGCACACAAGTCTCTCTGGAATGACCATGCTTATACCCAGAGAATTTTATATAAATATATAAATGGAGAAAAAGAGACAGACATAATCATATATATGTATTGATACGTATGCATATAGATGTGCATGTGTGTTTGAAGAGCTAATGTAATAAAAAGATTTCTTTACCCATTGCACTCAGAAAGAACATGGGAACGGTACAGCTCAGTGATTGAGAACTTGCATCTAGAGCCTGTTTTTCCCGATAGCTTTGTAACCTTAAGCAAGTTACTTGGCCTCTCTACATCCCAGTTTCTTCGGTAATAAAAAGATTTCTTTACCCATTGCACTCAGAAAGAACATGGGAACGGTACAGCTCAGTAATTGAGAACTTGCATCTAGAGCCTGTTTTTCCCGATAGCTTTGTAACCTTAAGCAAGTTACTTGGCCTCTCTACATCCCAGTTTCTTTGTCTGTTAAAAAAGGATGATAATAATAGTACCGAGCTGAGTGTTGGTATGAGGATCAAATGTGATAATCTGTGTAAAGCATTAATGTAAAACATTACAATGCCTAGGTTTAAGTGCTTAATTAAATGTTAGCTAGTATTATAACTATGTGTTTTCCGTGGTATCTTACACATATATTTTTTTAAGAGCTAGAACCATTGTGTTCATCTCTCCTTTAATATCTCTGTTTAATGCTGAGGAGGCTAAGAACTAAAATTTACATGAGATCATTTGCTTTGTCCACTTAAGTGACCACACGAGTTCTGAGGCTAGTTCTTTGCAAGCCCATTTATTTATAAAGCAAACAACCCCACTGGGGCGGCCAGTATGTTGAGGGCTCTTCCTTGGTAATCACATACAAGTATAGGCAGATGCCTCAGTGAGTTCATGTTCTTTTTGTATGGAATCTAAAGCATTTGCAAAGAGGTTTGATTAATTCATTTTTCTAATGCATTAGGGGCCTAAAGTCAGTAGTTTATTATATGTTCCCTAAGATCCTAAAGTATTAATCTTTAAGCAATTTATTCCCAGGTGTGCAAAAATTGATCTCATACTCACCACATCCAATGACTTAGTATTTTCCTTATCTTACTAAATCTTAGGTGTAGTGAGATGAAATTTTTTCACCATTTTATTATGAAAATTTTCAAATATCAAATATACAGCACAGATGATGTAGCAGAGTTTTTCAGTGAATACCCATATGCCCACCACTGAGATTCTACCCTTAACATTTTACTCTACTTGCTTTATTATATATTCATCTATCCACTCCTTTATCCATCCATTGATTTTTTTGGGGGGGGGACACTTCAAAGCAGTTCTTTATATATATCCTGGGTTCCAGGCTTTTGTTGGGTCCATATTTTGCAAATATTTTCTTTTAGTTAGTGTTTGTCTTTTCAATTTCTTAACAGTGTCCTTGGATGAGCAGAAGTTTTTAATTTTTATGAAGTTTAATTTTTATCCAATTGAAGTTGCCTTTTCAAATTTATTTTGAAAGAAATGGACCAAGATTTCCATAACAATAATCACAGTATTTCTGTTCTAATTACCGAATACTTTAGTCTTTTCAAATAATTTCATTTTTGTTATCCAAGTTTTTTTTTTTTTTTAACCACTTCAAGTAAGGCTTATTACCAGTAGAAAGGAGTATTCTATGTAGATTGTTTTTCTGACCATAATATTAAATATTCTACATACATATCTTTCCATAATCTTTTGCTTTGCATATGGTGGACATGCAATATTTTAGGTGAGTAATTGATAGGAGGCAATGAATTGAATAATTTTCCTATTTAGGTATAGCTCTTCCATGAAACCACAAATGTAAAAACAGTCTGACAGTCTGTTTGCTTTTAGTTAGAACTGCTAACTCTGTAAAGTGTGATAATATGCTAAGCAAAGCACTGTTTGTGTTTTCTAAAATTCGAAGTGTCAGAGAAGCTAATTATTTCATGGTTCCAAGTAATCTGCCATAATAGTTTTTATTCTTCAGCGAGAAGATGTTCTTTAGGTTCTGACCTCTAAATGCTTTTTTGCTCATGCAAAAGTCTGCCCATTTTGAGTTCTATTGAGGGTATTGAATGAGATAATTGCAAAGTTTCTCCTAACTCCAATATACTTGTTCTGTTGCACTGTTCATTTCCAGACATAGGTTTGTTTTTGTTTTTTAAAAAGATGATTGGTAAGGGGATCTTAACCGTTGACTTGGTGTTGTCAGCATCACGCTCTCCCAAGTGAGCTAACCAGCCATCGCAATATAGGGATCCGAACCCGTGGCCTTGATGTTATCAGCACCACACTTTCCCAAGTGAGCCACAGGCTGGCCCTCAGACATAGTTTTTTAATACAATGTTTTATGAACATAATTCTGGTAAATATGGTATATAGTAGAGAACAATGCATGTTTTTCATCTTTTTTTTTTTAACCTTCTTAAACAGAAAGATGTATTTCAATTAAAAGAGTTGGAGAAGATTGCTCCCAAAGAGAAAGGCATTAGTAAGTATCGATGATATGCTTGAATATTTTGGGAAATATCTGTCATCTTTTCTGCCAACAGTCTTTCACGCTATGGAAAACAAATTTCTGGAGATGTATGAATGTATGTAAAGAATGTATGTAAAGAATGTATGTAAAAGTCCCTGTGTGATGTCTGTGGGGTGTGGCCACAATTCTTGTGTTTTGTGTGTGGAGCATCTGCTCTAGAAAAATTTAAAATGGAATACACATGTACACATACATATACATACACACAATATATACATTAATTTGTGAGTGTAATTCAAAAGAAGTAAAAGCTATTCATTTATGTTCTAGTATTTATTAAATGCAACTTCATATCTTTACATGTTGTATTAGTTTCCTAGGGCTGTCGTAAAAAATTATCACAAATGTGGTGGCTTAAAACAAGAGAAATTTATTTTCTGACAGTTCTGGAGGCCAGAAGTTTGAAATCAAGGTATTGGCAGGTGTATTAGTCCTTTTTGTGTTGCTAAAACAGAACACCTGAGACTGGGTAATTTATAAAGAACAGAGTTTTATTTGGCTCGCAGTTCTGGGACAGCTGCATCTGGCACGGGCCTCAGGGTGCTTCTACTCATGGTGGAAAGCAGCAGTCAGCCGGCAGGTACAAGCAAATCACATGGTGAGAGGAGCGAGAGAGAGAGAGAGAGAGAGAGAGAGAGGGAGAGGGAGAGGGAGAGGGAGAGGGAGGGAGAGGGAGAGAGAGAGAGAGAGGAGGTGCCAGGGTCTTTTAAACAACCATCTCTTGTGGGAATAGAGGGAGATCTCACTCAGGCTCCCCTCCCCCAGGGAGAGCAGTAATCCATTCATGAGAGATCCACCCCCATGACTCAAACAGTTCCCAGCACTGCCACAGTGGGGATCAGATTTCCACGTGAGTTTTGGCGAGGACAACACATGCAAACTCTATCAGCAGGATTGGTTCCTTATGGAGGTTCTGAAGGAGAATCCATTTCACACTTCTCTTCTAACTTCTGGTGGCTGCCAGCAGTGCTTGGCTTATAGACAACAGCACTCTGATCTCTGTCTTCGTCTTTACATGGCCTTCCCTTCTGTGTCAGTGTGTTTTCTCCCCTCTGTCTCTTAAAAGGACAAAAGTCATTGGATTTAGGACCCACCCTAAATTCAGGATGATCTCCTCTTGAGATCCTTAACTTAATTATTAATTACATCTGAAGGGGCGCTCGGACGAAGGAATCACGCGAGACCCGGGCTAACAGTTTGCCAGAGAAGTTCTGCTTTATTCAAGGACTGCGCGTACATGTATAGGGTGCTGTGCTCCGGGGTGGGAGAGAGTGGACGGGGCAGTAACTGATTGGACAGGGCTGGGCAGGAGGTGAGCCTTGACCTGTGAATGGCTGAGGTTTGGCGCGGGTGGGCTTGGGTGTTGGCACCAGTGAGCTTGTTTACTGTGGAGAAGAACCAGGAAGGGCGCCATATTGCCAGGGTGTGTCCCTGTTCAGGCACCCATGGGGTCCCTACATTCCTCCCTTTTTCCTCTATTGTGCGGAGTGGGTCGCCGTGATCTTCGAGCTACTTCCTGCTGGACGGGGGCGTAGTAGGGGAAGAGGAATTGGGGGAAGATTGGGGATTTTGTAACAGGACCCAAAAGAGGGTAGAGAATAAGATAATTTCGAAGAGGGAGAACTCTAGAAAGGTTCCCTGAAGCCACAGGTCGGTGATTTGTTGAGTCCAGTGTGTGTAGGAGGCTGTAGAGGAGAGCATCCAGGCGTCTGTGGCCAAAGCTTCCAGGAACAAGGACCATCGATGAGGAGGTCCATTTTAACAGCGGGTTAGCTGATCTGGTGGAGAACAGGCAGGATCCTCGGTGGCCAGGAGCTGGTAGTTTCTAAGTAAAAGCTGGTTAAAAGTTTGGTTAGAAATCCTTCCGAGTTGAGTTTGAATGAATTTTATAATGCTTGGTTTGATCAAAAAGAAAACATAGATATGGGGAACTGGCTTGAGGGATTAATTTACTCCCTGTAAGGGGAATGGTAACGAGACTTCAGCATCCAGCTGGAGAACAATCCCCTGTGGAAGGGAGTAGTGTGGTTTTACCTTGTTTACCTTGTTTTCCTGTAATAGTTTCTCGCACCGTGAACCGCCAAACGTAAGGGGACTTAGAAACACCTACTAGGCACAGTAAGCGAAACAGGATAATGTTAACGGGAGTGGTCATTGTTCCTGTAATGGAGGGAGACTTGGGAGTTGGGATAAACGGAGTTTGAGGGGGTTAGAGGGATTAGCAGTGCAGGCAAACGTTTCAGTTTTTTGAAAGGGTGTGTCTTGAACTTGCAGGGTACACGTAGGTTCTGTGGAATCTGCTGGTGAAGCCGAGAAGCAGGGTTTTAACCTAGAAATGTGGATACTTGGTTTTTTGGTAGGGAAAGCTTGGCAGCTGTGGGAGTGCAAAGAATGACTGGGCAAG
>NW_007735758.1:37112-37958 GCF_000696425.1 Galeopterus variegatus | reverse complement strand
CAGGACCCAAAAGAGGGTAGAGAATAAGATAATTTCGAAGAGGGAGAACTCTAGAAAGGTTCCCTGAAGCCACAGGTCGGTGATTTGTTGAGTCCAGTGTGTGTAGGAGGCTGTAGAGGAGAGCATCCAGGCGTCTGTGGCCAAAGCTTCCAGGAACAAGGACCATCGATGAGGAGGTCCATTTTAACAGCGGGTTAGCTGATCTGGTGGAGAACAGGCAGGATCCTCGGTGGCCAGGAGCTGGTAGTTTCTAAGTAAAAGCTGGTTAAAAGTTTGGTTAGAAATCCTTCCGAGTTGAGTTTGAATGAATTTTATAATGCTTGGTTTGATCAAAAAGAAAACATAGATATGGGGAACTGGCTTGAGGGATTAATTTACTCCCTGTAAGGGGAATGGTAACGAGACTTCAGCATCCAGCTGGAGAACAATCCCCTGTGGAAGGGAGTAGTGTGGTTTTACCTTGTTTACCTTGTTTTCCTGTAATAGTTTCTCGCACTGTGAACCGCCAAACGTAAGGGGACTTAGAAACACCTACTAGGCACAGTAAGCGAAACAGGATAATGTTAACAGGAGTGGTCATTGTTCCTGTAATGGAGGGAGACTTGGGAGTTGGGATAAACGGAGTTTGAGGGGGTTAGAGGGATTAGCAGTGCAGGCAAACGTTTCAGTTTTTTGAAAGGGTGTGTCTTGAACTTGCAGGGTACACTAGGTTCTGTGGAATCTGCTGGTGAAGCCGAGAAGCAGGGTTTTAACCTAGAAATGTGGATCCATGGAGTTACTTGGTTGTTTGGTAGGGAAAGCTTGGCAGCAAAGAATGACTGGGCAAGGGCCTTCCCACTTAGGAGT
>NW_007735758.1:34784-36857 GCF_000696425.1 Galeopterus variegatus | reverse complement strand
ATACTTGGAGGGATCTTTTAGTTTTATCGTAATAGGAACACAATGTGCAGAGGAGGGTGTACTCACAAATTTCTTGAAACTGTTTTCATTTTTAGAACTCTTTGACATCTTATTTCAGTTTGTACTTCTTTACAAGTGGGATTGAATGTTTTGCACATTTGATGTTGATTTTATTTAATAAATATTTAAATTTTTAAGTAATAATAATTTAATAATTAAATAAAATAAATTATAAATTTAATAATTTTTTAATAGTGTTAGTAATATATTTGGGGATCTGTTCTAGGAAAAATTAAAATGGACATTGAAATATGGATATATTTCTTAGTACAGAGAAAGTAAAAATTGTTAATGGATTTCAGACATTTATGAAATGTGACTGCATTTTTACATGGTATTTTTAAAAACCTTTTTCTGATTTTTAATCTTAACCCTAACTATAGCATCTAGCTCATTTCTTTATTGTTTAATTTTTCATAATTGTTTTGTTTTATTTTTCTTAGCAAAAAGTGATGTTCATTGTTGGGGGAGAGAAAAAGAAGCAAAAAGAAGGAAATAAAAATTGCTGGTTACTACCATCCAAAGATAATCACTGTCACATTAGTGTATCCTGTCCTTTAACTTTATTTTTCTATATAATACATTTTGAATGTATGTTCATGTCATTGAACATTCTTTTATAACATAAATGATTACATAGTATTTCACTGCAATAAAATATTTTTAAAAAACCAGTTACTGGGGCCGGCCCGGTGGCGCGCTGCTACAGTGTGCCGCTTGGGAGTGCGGCGGCGCTCCCGCCGAGGGTTCGGATCCCACATACAGACCAGTTCCCGCTCACTGGCTGAGCGAGGTGCAGGCGCAGCACCGAGGGTTGCGATCCCGTTGCCGGTCCCGGTCCGGTACGGGCGCGACACTGAGGGTTGTGATCCGTTGCCGGACACGAAAAAAGACAAAAAGGAAAATAAAAACAGTTACTGGACTGGTTTCCAGTTTTTTGCTGTTGAAAACAATGCTTTGACAAGTATATGCATATTCATTATTTTCTTTGGCTGAATTTATAAAAGGGGAATTTTTCCATAAAAAAATGCATAAATCTAAAGTTTTAGATACATATTGCCACATTTCTCAACCCATGTTGAGAGTGCCCATTTCCTTGAGTTCTTCCTTATATGTTTTAGTGTTTTAAATTTGGTAATCAAGAAGTCATATCTCATTGCTTTATTTACATTTCCTTATTTATTAGTGGGATTGAACATTTTTCTTATAGATTGGCCGTGCATATTTTGTAGATGCTCATTAATGTACTTCTATTGTTTTTCTATGTCTTTTTTTTTTTTGCCATTAAGAGCTCCTTATTTAGCTTATTAACTCTTGATCTGTAATATTTTTTGCAAGTCTTTCCCCAGTTATTTGCCTTTTAATTTTATTTATATTGTTTCTTAACATACAGTCTTAAAAATTATCTCTCCTAGCTGCTATGTCAGTGAAAGAAGTCCTTCAAAGTTTAGTTGATGATGGTATGGTTGACTGTGAGAGGATTGGAACTTCTAATTATTATTGGGCATTTCCAAGTAAAGCTCTTCACGCCAGGAAACGTAAGTTGGAGGCTCTGGAATCTCAGGTAAACTGCCACAGTTAAAAATAAGTAGATTTGCTACACAACAAAAAGATTTTCATTTACTTAATCTCTTTTTGTTTAGTGCTTTCCCTTATGTTTTTAACATACATTATTTGACTCAAAGTCTAAAGGTACTCAACATCTTTCTCCTAAACTGTACAAGGACCTTAAAATGTTTTAACTTTCATGTTATCACATGTCATGATATTGTTTTCTAGTATTTTAATTTCTTTTTCTAATCAATAGACTTTTTTTTTTGAGCAGTTTTAGGTTTACAGACAACTTGACGGAAAAGTACAGAGTTCCCAAATACCTACTCCCTCACCCTCCTCACCAAATACCTACTCCCTCACCCTCCTCACCACGTACACAATTTCCCCTATTATTTACATCCTGTGTTAGTGTGGTACATTTGTTACAATAGATGAGCCAATATTGATAACTTATTAACT
>NW_007735758.1:18065-33517 GCF_000696425.1 Galeopterus variegatus | reverse complement strand
ACAATTACATTATCATACCAGACTAGTTTCACTGCCTAAAAATCCTTTAGGCTACACCTGGTCATCCCTCTTTGCCCTCAACCACTGGCAACCACGTGATCTTTTCACTGCCTCGACAGTTTTGCCTTTTCCAGAATGTCATATAGTTGGAATTATACAGTATGTAGGCTTTTCAGACTGTCCCCTTTTACTTAACAGTATGCGTTTAAGGTTCCTCCATGTTTTTTGGTGGCTTAATAGCTCATTTCTATTTATTGCTGAATAATATCATACAGATATACCACGGTTTGTTTATCCACTGAGTTATTGGAGAACATCTTGGTTGCTTCCTAGCTTTGGCAGTTATGAATAAAGCTACTATAAACATTTGTCTGCAGGTTTTTGTTTGGACATAAGTTTTTAATTTATTTGGGTAAATACCAAAGGGCATGATTGCTGGATTGTATTGGTATGTGTATGTTTTGTTTATAAGAAACTGCCAAACTGTCTTTCAAAGTGGCTATACCATTTTGCATTCCCAATGTTCCATATCATTGCCAGCATTTGTCAGTTTTATATTTTAGCCATTCTAATATGTGTGTAGTGGTATCTTGTTGTTTTAATTTATGATTCCCTTGTGACATACGATGTGCAGCATCTTTTCATATGCTTATTTGCCACCTGTTTGAGAGAAGGTATTTGCTTAGATCTTTTGCCCATTTTTCAGTTGGGTTTTTGTTTTCGTATTGTTGAGTTTTGGGATTCTTTGTATCTTTTGGACACCAGTCCTTTGTCAGACATGTGTTTTTCAAAGATTTTCTCCCACTCTGTGGCTTCTCTGTTCATTTTTTTCACAGTGTCTTTCACAGAGCAGAGGTTTTCAATTTTAGTGAAGTCCAACTGATCAATTCTTTTTTCACAGATTGTTCTTCTGGTATAGTATCCAAAAAGTCATGGCCAAACCCAAGTTCATATAGATTTTCTCCTGTGTTATCTTCTAGGAGTTTTATAGTTTTGCATTTTATATTTAGGTTTATTATCCTATTATTATTTTGAGTTAATTTTTGTGAAAGGTGGGAAATCTGTGTCTAAATATTTATCTTTTGTACATGGATGTCCAGAGTAACTGTATTTTAACAGGACTTATTTCCTTTGTGATTCTATACATTTTATGTTATGGATTTTTAAATATTTCAAGGAGGAATCCAAACTGAAGGACATTCTTTAGTAATTTATTCAGCCAGGGTTTAAGAGTGGTAAACTCTCTCAATCTTTGTTTGAAAATGCCTAATTTTCCATCACTTCTTAAATAATAGAATTCTTAGTTGCTTTTTCTTAGCATTTAAAAAATATTATTGTATTGTGGCATCTATTGTTGCTAATGAGAGACGTTTGCCATCAGTCTAGTTGTCTTTTTTTGTTTTCCTTAGTAATCCCTTTTCTGTTTGCTTTGTATTAGTCCATTTCTGTTGCTTATAATAGAATAGCTGAAATGGGCAATTTATAAAGAAAAGAGGTCTAATTATTAACAGTTTGGGAAGCTAGGAAGTCCAAGGTCCAAGGGGTACATCTGGCAAGGGCCTTCTTCTTGGTGAGAACTCTACAGAGTCCTGTGGTGACCAGGGTATCACACGGCAAGAATGGCAAGAGCGTTTTAACGTGCTCATTTGCTCTCCTTATTGTCACCTCTCCCCCAGGGTGACAGACGGAGACACAAAAGATTACTCAAAGCCCATTTTTTCAGAGCAATGAGAGGCCCAGAAGGGGTTAATTCCAGGAGACAACTTCTTCAAGGGAGAAGCATTCCTTGGAAAATAACCCCGAAGTAGGTTTTCTCTCAGTTTTTATTATCCAGGCAAAAAGCTACAGAAAAGAACACAGGTGGTTAATTAGTCATAGTGAAAACGTAAACGAACTGGCTACGTAACAATTTTCATTAAAGCAGGTGCAAATTAAAAATAGTTTAAGCAATTTACCATCAAAGGAGTCATAAAACTAAGCTATGTGACATACAAAAGAACCAACAGTGTGGCAACACTTAGTTCCCTAGGAAACTTAGAGAAGCAGTTGAAGGTGAAATGTGGAACTAACCACTAATTGGCAGAATAGCCTTGAAGATTTTAGCTCACATATTTTTTCATAATTAGGTTTAGCTGCACCAATAGCATCTGCCCTTAGAGCAAGCTCTTTTACTGTGTTACAATTTCATATCCACACCAGAGACTTTTTAGTCCTGTGAAAGTTTTGTTTTTTCCCAAGCTTATCATTTCTATGTGCAATACTAAAAGGTTAGGCTGTTCCCAAGCTGCAAGGCTTTGGCCTTGCTAAAACTGCAGGACTGTGGCCCTACTATGCCTGTGAAAGTTTTCTGTTTTTTCCCAAGCTTAGCATTTCTATGTGCAATACTAAAAGGTTAGGCTGTTCCCAAGCTGCAAGGCTTTGGCCTTGCTAAAACTGCAGGACTGTGGCCCTACTATGCTAAAGGTTAAGGCCCTGTGAAATACATGTGCTTTATTAATGTTAGTATGCTCCACACCTTATAAAGCCCCCAGTCTACTCCGTGATAACTCCTTAAACCACTAACCCATAACACTATGAATGGATTAATCCATTCATGAGATCATAGTCCTCATGATCCAATCACTTCTCAAAGGCCCTACCTTTCAGATACCATATTGGAAATTAAGTTCTAACATGTGTTTTAGAGGGAACAGTCATTCAACCCATAGTGGCTTTTAAATTTTCCTTTAGTGTTTGATGTTATGGTTTTGATGATGTTTTACCATAGTGAGTCAGAGTTTGCATTTGTTTTTATTTCTTCTGCTTAGAAGAAATTGAAGGCCCTGACTGTTTCTTTAAAGATTTAAGTCTATTCTAGAAAATTCTCAGATAGTATTACTTAAATGATTTCCTCTTCCCTATTATCTCTGTTCTTTTTTTCTGGAATTCCTATTTGGCATTCATTGGACTTCCTCATTTTATCCTCCATGTTATTTAATCACTCTTTATTTTCCTATATCTTTGCATCTCTAATCCATTACAGTTAATTTTCTCAGCTCTCTTTCACTTATGATTTTTTTATAGCTATTTCTAATCAGCTACTTGTGGTTTTTATTTCAATAATTATATGTCATCTCTAGAAATTCTGTTTGGTTCATTTTTGGTTCTGCCTATCCTGTTTTTCTTACATTACTCTATTCTTTCATTATGACTTCTATTATTTTTATCTCTTTTATAATTTTGAACACACTTATTTTATATTTTAAGATTACTTAAATACCTCAAAATTTGGGATGGCTATTAATTTGATTTATGTATCTACCGGCTATCCTTTGTGGTGTTTTGTTTCCCTATAAGTTTTTCAAATTTTTTATTTATGAGCTCATGTTCAGTTGGTGATGTTTATTCTGTGGGAGCCACAGGTGCTCTGGTTTGTGAAATAGTGGTTTCAGGCTTGTTTCTTTGAGAGACTCTAGGTACTTTAGTAGTTATGGACAAATTTTATGTTAATTTTATGGTTTGCAGTTTCAGTACCACATGGGTACTGTATATAATCCATTGTGCATGTCTAAACATAGCATGGATCTAATGATTTTTTTTTCTATAGGCAACCTCCCCCTCACCCCCAAGCAAAGTGCAAGATAAGCTCCTTGTTATTTTCCCTGGACTTTTCTGATACTTTGAGTCTCTAGTACTTTGAGCTATATGTGGGAGCCCAGTTCTAAATCTCCTCCTCTCATGACCCTTCACATTTCCTTTCCTCATGTGCATGTTAGAATCCCAGACCCTAGCCACCAATGCATGTATCAGATCTGAACTCACTGGGCCACAGAACATCAGTTTTCCCTTACTGCTTTGACTTTGTTTTCTCTCATTTCTGTCACCTGGGGATAGTTCTTTTCTTCTTTTCAGCTTGGCGATATATCTTAACATGTCGTTGTTGTTATGTTTGATGTGACATTTGTGATTAGGAAACCCTTCCCTGACAGGCTAGTCCATTATTCTCATTCATGTTCCAACAGCACACTATATACCAGTGAATTATGATCATTTAGCATATTGAAATCAGTTTTATTGAAACTATGATTTTAGATGTTAATGTAATTAAACCTAGGTTTAAAGTCTTCTCATTCCTTGAGACAGCCAAAACTGGAAGCACTGATTTGTTACACTTCTTTTCCTTATGTAATGGAGATGAAAAAAAGAATTATGCGATTACTCAAGCACTATGTATGCATTGAGGCCTGGATGGATTGCACTTCAGTAATTTCCCCATTAGGAGGAGAAAAACAATGCGTCAGCCTGATTTAAACTTAGCCTCTCCCTTTTATTGTCAACACAAGGAAGTTTCACAAGAAAATTCAATTGATTTAATCATTACAAAGAACACGAGGACTGGTAGCACCAGTGAAATAACAAAGTAACATTCTATAATGCAATTTGCAGAAGGTTAAGTCGATCCTCCAACAAAAGCTTGTTCTTAGCAAATACTGTCTTTTCTTACAGCAATTTCCTCAGTATTTTTGCATAATAATAAAGCAACTTTCTTAACATATCAATTAGTAGGTTAACCTGCTCCAAGGACGTCTGTCCTTGAACCAGCAATTTTGCTGTATTACATAAGCAACTTTCTTAACATATCAATCAGTAGGTTAACCTGCTCCAAGGACGTCTGTCCTTGAACCAGCAATTTTGCTGTATTACATTTCTTTATCTACATCAGAGACGTTAGCCTGGGGAAAGTTTCCTGTCTTTTGCAAGCTTAACATTTCTATATGTAATTTTAAAAAGTTACGTTATACCTGAAACTACAAGGCTTTGGAAACTAGGCCCTGTGAAATACATTTGCTTTATAAATGTTAGTATACTCCACATCTCCCCCATTTTATTTATTTAATTAAAAGAAAAAGCAAAAGCTATAGATCAAGTTTTCTCAGTTAAGACAAAAAGAATTTTGTTAAAGCAAAGTATCATTTAGCATGGCAAGTCCTTTTAATTTATTCCAGGTGGGGACTGATGATGTCATCATCTCTCAGAGCTGTTGCATCGGCATCGTTTCAGGTGGTGTGAATTGGGGTGATATTGCCAGTTGTTGAAACTCCAGAATGGTGTTCTGTTCTGTATATAGTTGATTTTTTTTTGTCCTTTTTGAGACCGGCTGCACCGCGCTCAGCCAGTGAGCGCTGTGAGCGCACCGGTCATCCCTATATAGGATCTGAACCCGCGGTCGGAGTGCTGCGGCGCTCCCAGCGCCGCACTCTCCCGAGTGCGCCACGGGCTCGGCCCGAGTTGATTTTTGAGTCCAGAGAGTTTGTTGGTGTTCACCCATCCAGGACATTACTGCTTTCAAAGCATCTAATCTTTGTAAAATTTTTTGATCAATTATAAATCTTTTGTTTAGGAACAGGATGTCTCATCCAAGTCATAGGCACCCTCTTTAAGGCTGAGAAAATTTAGCAAACTGCTTTTGTAGACAAGATATTATTTCCCCCTGTACTATCAAAGCATTCCTCATAAAAGCATTGATGATCAATTTTTTGATAGAAAAGGTTTTACTTTTCTTTGCATAGATCCCTCACGGCTGGGAGGCTCATTCCCAGGTTGTCATGTCCCACGTCAGGGGGAAAGATGAAGCAGCAAGATGACACAGCAGTTAGGCCAAATTACGGCAACATGCAGAGGGGTCAGGAATTTAGAAGAGACATGCTATCTTATAACCAAAGTTTTAAATTACATCCTGTTATAATGAGAGAGTTAATTTTTATTGAAGTTATGAAAATAGCCACATTGTCATAATAATCATAAAGATACTTAAAGTTATTAAATTTGGGGGGAATCAAATAGAGAGAAAACAAATGCTTTTATTCCTGTTTTAAATGATATTTTACCAAGCTGTTGTCAGTTAGAGGTAGCTTAAGAGACAGAGTCTTAAATTTGGAAAACAAAACATTAAGAGAACCAGCAGTGTTTTAAAATAAGGAAATTGTAAAAACCCATAATTCTTTTTAATCAGTTCATTAATTAACTTTTGTTTTGACTTTGGTGAGTAATTTCATAGACCCATCAGTTTCTTCATTAGAATTTTGGAAATTTAGTTTGAAGGTATGAACTCAAAGTTAGTCAGGAAACCGTACCTATCAGAGTTTTTTTTTTTTTTTTTATGAAATATTTGAAGACATAACATT
This sequence comes from Galeopterus variegatus, assembly GCF_000696425.1. Taxonomy (NCBI): domain Eukaryota; kingdom Metazoa; phylum Chordata; class Mammalia; order Dermoptera; family Cynocephalidae; genus Galeopterus; species Galeopterus variegatus. The sequence continues at coordinate 27,353 of NW_007735758.1, read as the reverse complement.
TTAAAATTATAATTGAACCAAGATTATGACAAGTAGCATTTATATCTTAGACACAGATTTCCAAGAACCTTACAAAATTTTGGAACACATATTAATAACATCTCAATACTGACAGTGCTTTCCCATGTAGTCTAATTTATCAAATAAGCCAATTAGTTTTGATACATCTCTTATATATCCTTTGAGAAGCTCCAGGGCTTTTGGGACTCCTCAAAGTTAGTTTAAACCAAAGGGTGAGCTTTCAGAATTTAGTTTTGGAAAGTTTGTCAAACAACAAAGGCTTAAAACACTTAGGTGAATAAGATCACAAATTACTACAAAAACCCAAGTGACAACAGATTTCAAATGGAGAGAGCACAAGAAATTATCATGCACAACTTAAAAGACCTCTAGAAAAGACAAATGTAATCCTGTTTGATTAGTAAACCCAGGCAAAGATGTATGCTGACAAGAACAGTTTTATACGTTCAGGTTAGTAAATGGGGGTCTATTTGTCAGACCAGATTACACAAAACCCAGTTTAAGCCTCAGCTATTTTTACCAAATAAATATTTATACCAAATGAATATTTATAGTTTCACAGCCAAAAAACTTGTTGTATAAAATCTATACCCTTATTGGGCCGGCCTGTGGCTCACTCGGTAGAGTGCGGTGCTGATAACACCAAGGCCACGGGTTCGGATCCCATATAGGGATGGCCGGTTCGCTCACTGGCTGAGCGTGGTGCTGACAACACCAAGCCAAGGGTTGAGATCCCCTTACCGGTCATCTTTAAAAAAAAAAAAAAAAAAATCTATACCCTTATCAGTTAATATTAACTAGGGCCTATGAGATACTGGGCATAGGTCCCCTTTCACTAGCCATCCTGGGTCTCAGGTTTCCATGTGGCATTTAGGGCCATATGGAATCCAGAGAGGCAGAGGGCAGCATTTACAAAGGTAATGTCTAAAAGATATTGTTTCTCCCAGCATGGCCAGAAGGCAGAGCTGAGGCATATTGACCTCAAGACAAATTTAGGCAAAAGGTTTAAATCAAATTTTGAAGATGTATTTATTTTAACAAACCTTTAGAAAATTAAAGCCACATGAACTTGAAATGTATACTTAATTTATTTAATGAACGTGCATTAATTCTAAGCCAATTTGGTACCATGCAGACAATACACACACACATACAGACATGAACATGTAGACATAACATACAGCTCACATATGTATATATACAGGCATAAACAACAAAAACAAATAAGGATCTTAAGCTTTTGTTTAAAATATAATAAAAAAAACTCACTAGTATAAAAGGACAGTCAGGTTTAGATTCTAAAGAATGTTTAAGCTTATCTGTGAGGCTTCACCCTGTTTTAGGGAAAGAAAGGTAACAAATTTACATTGTAAAGCAAAGTATGCAAGCCTTTTCAAGGAGATGCAGAGAAGGTTTTCTTCTTTTTAGAAAATAGCGTAGAACTCTACCATAGGATTTTGTGAAGAAATACATAGATGAGCCTAGAAGAAAATTTAGAAGTCTGTTCAAGATAACCAGCTGGATGCCAGGAAATTTGAGACCATCTAGTTAAACAGGTAGATTTTAGTCTAGTTTTTGTTTCTCAGATGGGTTACTGAGCTTCAGGGCTGAGCCACCAATCAGAGATGAAGCCATTTGACTCTGGGGGCTTTTAGAGAAAAACAGTATACCCAAAAGGAGGTATGGTTGGCATGCCATGGCTGCATTTCTCATAAAGCCTCAGGGTCAAGAAAAGAACCACTGCTTTAAAGAGAGAAGAGAAGCATTGTGCAGATAGGAAAATATGCTCAAACAAAACCAACATTGCAAAGAAATATTAACTTCTTTTACTTTAGATTGTCCAATTTAAAAGTGTTTTTCAGTAACTAGCAAAGGTAAAGTTTTATCCTTTTTCGGTGACATAAACATGTCTTAGTTTTTTCTTAAGGCCTTGATAGGTTTCAAAGCGACTTGACATAGATTCCAAGTTGTTAGGTGGGAAGCCTTAACGAGACCCATTGCATAATTAACCAGTGACCAGTTGGTTCCCAAATTCTTATGTTAAGGCTCCCTTCCTTGAGGTACCAAGGGCATGCATGATTGTTTAATATCCACTAACAGCTTTACAAGCTGCCGTTCAGTTACTTTACAGCCTGTTGCTTTAAGGAGACATTGGAGTTGTATGTTCAGTCTCCCCTTTTGTTAAAGAATTATCCATATTTTAAAAGTAAAAAGAAGGGAAAAATACCTTTGGGGGTGAAAAGACCTAACTTGACCTGCCGTAGGCGTGGACCCCTAATCGAGAACTGCTTGTGACCCCCTTTACCGGGGTGAGTCTCCCTTACCAGGACTTCCCTTGATGGGATGAGTAGCGGATGTCCTTTTTCTTTCCAAGGCTTGGCAGGTCGGTCTCTGATCCGTGGAGCCAGAATGCCTCACATGGGGCACCATTTTGTTGCACCCTCTTTGTCACCTCTCTTCCCCTGGGTGATGGAGATGCAAAGGATTACTCAAAGCCCATTTCTTCTGAGCACTGAGACACCCCGAAAGGGTTAATTTCCTGGAACCCTCAAGAGAGAGGCATTCCACATCGGGAAATTAACCCCTCTGGGGTGTCTCATTGCTCAGAAGAAATAGGCTTTGAGTAATCCTTTGTGTCTCCGTCACCCAGGGGAAGAGAGGTGACAGAGTGCAACACTGATTAAGTTGACATGGTTCTCTTGTCATCATATCCACTTCTACTTAACTATGTTCCAATTATTTCAAAGTTCTTTCTCTCCCCCCTACTGCCAATCTTATATACATACAAAAGATAAATATCTGACTGTATCCGGTGACATGTGTAATTTTTGTTGAGTCAGAAATTGTTTAAGTAACTAAATCATCGAATATCTCTTTTGTGCTACTTTTCTTGTTCTTCCACTTTTCTTGTCCTTTTGTTCCTTTATTGACTGCTACTTTTTAATTATAAGAACAAATTTTAGTGTCTTAGCTAGGCATTTGGGATTGATAATTTTGAAAGTAATATTCTAGACTTTATGTGTTTTATTTCAATTGTTTATTCATTCAGTGGACTTTTTTTGCATGTTTTTTGAATAACAAAAGATGTGCTAGATTCTGGAAATAAATGTCCTCAAAGAGCTTGTAGTCAATTGTAGGAGGTCAGTGGGAGAAAAGGGAGACACTGGAGAAGGGTTGGAAACAAGGTAGGCAGAGGCTGTGTTCTAAAGTTCCCTCTTTAGATGATCAGGAATTTGGACCTACTTGAATTTGGCAAAGCCAGTGAAAGTTTTTAGCAGAGAAGTTGCATGATGACAAATGCCTTTCTGGGGACCAGTATGAAGAATGGATTGGGAGGATGGATCCTAGGATTAGAAAAATCAGTTATTTTAGTTGCATAGTTTAGAAATGGTGACTTACAATGAGGTATCACCTCATACCCACTACGATGACTACTATTTTAAAAATGGAAAATAACAAGTGTTGGCAAGGATGTGGAGAAATTGGAACCTCTGTGCAATGTTAGTGTAAATGTAAAATGCAGCTGCCATGGAAAATGTTGTGGTGGTTCCTCAAAAAATTAAAAATAGAGCCACTATATGATCCAGCAATTCCATTTCTTGGTATATATACAAAAGACTTACACAGTCTCAAATAGCTGTTTGTACATCTAGGTTCATAGCAGTATTATTTATAATAGCCAAAAGGTGTAAGTAACCCAGATGTCCGTCAGTGGATGGAAAGATAAACAAAACATGAAAATGGAATATTATTCAGCCTTAAAAAGGAATGAAATTCTGACACATACGGAAATTAACCCCTCTGGGGTGTCTCATTGCTCAGAAGAAATAGGCTTTGAGTAATCCTTTGCGTCAGATTAACATGGATGAACCTTGCGTCAGATATAACATGGATGAACCTTGACATTATGCTAAGTGGAATAAACCAGTCACAGAAAGACAAATACTATACAATTCCATATATATGAGGTATCTAGAGTAGTCAAACTTATAAAAACAAAGAGTGGTGGTTGCCAGGGGCTGGAGGGCTGACATTGCTGACCTCAGGAGATGATTCCACTGACATTCCTGACCCTGGCTAAAGTACCAGATGTTGCTGTCACCAAAAAAACCCCAAAAACAAAAACACAAACTTCTATGCCAGCTACCAGTCAGAATTCTGGGAAGTTCCTGTGATGGGCCAAGCCTGGGTCACGTGCCCATGCTCTGTTTGCCAGGAGAACTGTGGAAATAAAAATTGGGGTTTCTAGCTTCTGTGTAGGAGGTAGCTTCCTCCTGTTGGCACAAGCAATTTCCTGTAATAGAAAAGGGGTTCATATGCTGAGCAACACCCCTCACTCCCATGATAGATAGCCACAAAATAAGTCAAGAGAAAAGCCTCTGGAAAGAAGCATAGAACTTAGATTCAGAATAAAAACAACAAATCTATTGAATACCTGCTATCCTCTGTGTGGCAGATACTGTTCTAGGCACTTGGGATCCATTAGTGAACAAAGGATAGAAGCAAGGAGACTAGGTAGCTTAAGTTATTAGAATAATCCATCTACAAGGGAATGGTAGTTTGTACCAAGGTGGTAGCAGTAGGTTGGTGAGAAATTATTTAATTCGGGATATAGTTTGAGGGTAGAGCCAACAGGATTTCCCTATGGAACGGATGTGAAATGTGAGGGAAAGAAAGGAGTTGTATTAACTTCCTATGGCTGCTACATCAAATTATCATAAGCTTAGTGGCTTCAAATGACAAAAAATATTCTCTCATGGTTCTGGTGGCCATAAGTTCAAAGTCAGTGTTACTAGGCCAAAATCAAAGTTTTGGCAGGACCACACTCCCTCTGGAGGCTCTAGGGGAGAATCTGTTCCTTGCCTTTTCCAATTTCTGGTGGCTGGTAGCATTCCTTGACTTGTGGTCACATCACTCCAATCTCTGCCTTCGTGGTCTCATTGCCTTTTACCTTTCAGTGTGTGTCAGATTTCCCTTTTATAAGGATACATGTGATTGTTTTTAGGACTAATTCAGGATAATCTCCTCATCTTAAGATCTTTTATCATAACTGTAATATCTTTGCCATATAAGATAATATCCACCGATTTCAGGGATTAGGACCTAATATTTGGTGTATGATGTTTAGCCTACCATAAGGGTCATAGATGAATTCAAGATTTTTTAGTTGAGTAGCTGGTAAAAAAGAAATGCTGTTAACTGAGATAGGGAAGATTGCAGGTAGAGCAGATTCCAGAAGGAAGATCACAAATTCAGTTTTGACTGTGTTAGTTTGAAGTAGCTTTTAGACAAAGAAGTAGAAATATCAAAAGGGGTTAAAAATATGAATCTGTAATTCAAAGAGAAGTCTTAATAATTTAACCAGTTGCTTTATTAATCTCACTGCATATGGGGGAATCCTCACTGTATCCCCACTCTCAACTTGCTCCACATTTTCTTTGAAGGTCTGTAATTAGAGTGTTATTGGTTGAGAGTACTAGAACATTACTAGTGGGCTCATTTTAATGAACTAGAAACGAATGGGAAAATGTACAAGAATAATATTAACAACTGATATTTATTGAGCACTAGTGTCTGGAAGTGAACTGTGGTTTTAAATGTATTATCTTATTTAATCCCCACAATATTTTGAGGTTAGTATTATGACTATTTTATAGGTGAAGAAACTGAGGCACAGAGAGATTAAGTAATTTGTCATCCAAGGTCACACATTGTGTGCAATTGGTGTTTGATCTTGGGTATTTTGATTCCAGGGTCCTCATTCTTAATCAGTGCTTCTAGAAACAGGCAGCCTGTCTTTCTACTCTCCCCTCCATAATGTCCTCCATTTTCCCCTTGGCTGCTAGGGTGGGATAGAATGGAACATAGATGTCTCGGAAAGGTCTGTGTCTGGGCAGACATTCTAAGGATACTTACCTTATCCTTTTTTATTAACAGCCTTGCTGAGCTATAATTCATGTACTATACAATTCACCCATTTAAAGTATATGATGTAATGGTTTTTAATATGTTCATAGATAAATGTGAAATCATCACTACAGTCAGTTTTTACAACATTTTCATCACCTCAAAAAGAAACTCTGTACCCTCCAGCTGTTATTTTCCAACCTTCTCAGCCCAACTGCAATATTCAGCCTTAGACAACCACTGATTTCCTTTCTGTCTCTATAGATTTCTCTGTTCTGGACATTTTTATGACTCCTTTCATATAAAATGTAGTCTTTTGTGACAGACATTTTTCACTTAGCATGTTTTCAAGGTTCATTCACATTGTAGTATGTATCAATACATCATTCCTTTTTGTGGCCAAATATTTCATTATGTGGTATATCACATTTTGTTTATCTGTTTATCTGTTGATGGACATTTGGGTTGTTTTAACTTTTTGCCTCTTCCGAATAATGCTGCTTTAAACTTTCATGTACAAGTTTTGGTGTGGACATGTGTTTTCATTTCTCTTGGGTATATACCTAGAAGCATTGCTGGGTCATATGATAACTCTATGTTTAATTATTTGAAGAACTGCTAGATTGTTTTCTAAAGCAGCTATACCATTTTAAATTCCCACTAGTAGTGTGTGAGGGTTCTAATTTCGCCACATCCTCGCAAAGCTTGTTATTATTATCTGACTTTTTGATAGTAGCCATACTAGTGAATATGACGTGCTGGCTCATTGTGGCTTGGTTTTCCATTTCCCTGATTACTAATGATGTTGAGCATCTTTTTGTGTGCTTCTTGGCTACTTAGTCTTCCTTGGAGAAATGTCTATTCAGATCCTGTGCCCATATTTTATGTCTTAAACATGATGCTGCCTTTTTCTTTCCTGCTAGTAAACAACATGTATATTCATCACTCCACAATTTTTAAAAAACTTAGTTATGTAATTATAAATTTGTACAGTTTAATTTACTTTTAGGCCTTATTGCATTTTCCTGTTTTCATTGTTTTTTGTTGTTGCTTTTTTCCTTTTTGAGAATTTCTTTGTCCTTCCTCTCTACTTTGCCAAATTCTAAACATCTCTCCTTTCAGAAACCTTCTTACGTTCCCATAGCTCATAGTGTTCATGCCCTTCTCTAAACTCTGTAATATTTTTAGTTTACCACAAATAAAATATGTTGCTTTGGCAAATACTGCTGGTTGCCTATCTAATAAACATCGTCTCCTTTTTTACTAACAAAACACTTACTTTGTTGAGGGAACAGTGTGTCTTACTAAAAAATGCTCATCTTCTCAGATTCCCTGGCAACTAAGGGTGATGATGGAAAAACAGTCCTGATAAATGAGATGTAAGTGGAAGACTAGCCTCTAGTTTCCTAAGAAAGTTTTTCCTTTCCTGATAAAAACAAAGCTACTTTCCCTTCTTTGTTTCTATAATTTGGACAAGTCCCCTTTCTTTTATTCTTTTCTGTGACATGATCCTATTGCAACACTAGGGTAACAAGCATGAGGATGAAGACCTGTTCCCAAAAAATGGCAGACTTGGCTGAGAAGATCTTGGGTTTCTGGTGACATTCTGAGATAGTGTACTAGCCTTGGACTTCTTTACCCTGGACTTTATACTACTTGAGAGAATTAAGCCCTCACTTAATCCAGTTTTAAGTATCCTGTTATTTGTAGCTGAATGTATTCTAAATAGAGTCATTTGATTTGCAGACTTTTACATAAATGTGATTTAGATCTTAGTTATCTATTGCTGTGTAACAAAACTGCATACTCCAAAACGGTGTGACTTCAAGAAACATTGATATCTCACAGTGTCTGTGGATAAAGAGCCCAGGCATGGCTTAGTTGGCACCTCTGATTCAAGGTCTTACGTAAGGCTGTGGTCAGACTGTTGGCCAGGGCTGTATTCTCATTGAAGGTTCATCTGGAAAAGGATCTGCTTCTAAGCTCAATCATGGGGTTATATAAAACTCAGTCCTGGGCGAGAATTCCTACACAGCCCAGGTGTATCTGACCTCAGAAGACCTGGAAATGATTAAAAGGCCAACAATTAGAATCCGGTCCATACAAAAAGGCTTTCCCAGAGAATCAATAGCAAAGTAGCAATTTAGCGCAACCACAGAGCTTAAGTGCTGGTCCCCACAGAAAGTTACCCCAATTTTGGAATCAACCAAAACCACATACCAGAGACAAAGCTCTGATATTAACCAATAAAGGTCTAACACCACCAAAGACACCTATAAAGCCTAGAAGAGGTAGCAGTCTCCTCGTATGCTCAGATAGCAATATAAAGGCAGAAAGATAGAGAAAGAAGAGAGAAATATGACACCAACAAAGAAAACAAATGAAGGAGCAGCAATGGACCCAGAGGAGCACTGGGTTTATGGAATGTCTGACAGATAATTCAGAATAACCCTCTTACTGATCTTCAGGGAGTCTCAAGAAAAAACAGGTAGGAAATTAAATGATATCTAGAAAACAATCCAGGAGCAGAATGAGAAACTTGACAAAGGAACTGAATCAATTAAAAAAAAAAAAGGAGAAATTCTAAAAATAAAGAATATATTATCTGAACTGAAAAACTTGATAGAAAGCTCCAACAACAGGCTTAATCAGAGGATTCAGTGAGCCTTAAAGATAGAACATATGAAGTTATCAAATCAGAGGAGAAAAAAGAAAAAATGAAGCAGAAATACAGCCAATATGGGACTCCCTCAAGCAAAATAACCTCTGCGTAATTTGGCATACTGGAAGATACCGGAAGGAGATGAAAAAGAGATGTAGAAAGCATATTCAAGAAAATAATTGCTGAAAATTTCCCAAAAATGGAGAAAAATGACAGCAACCAGGTGCAGGAAGCTTAGAGGTCACCAATCAACTTCAGCCCAAGGAAGAACACTCCAACACACGTCATAAACAAGTAATCAAAAACCAAAGACAAAGAATACCAAAAGCCACAAGAGAAAAGAAACACATAATATTGAACAGAGCTCCAATATGTCTGTCAGTGGATTTTTCAGTAGAAACCCTACTGTCTAGAAAAGAATGGGATGACATATTTAGAGTTCTGAAGGAAAAAAAGACTGTCAACCAAGAATTCTCTATTCATCAAGATTAACATTCACATATGAAGGAGAAATAAAATCTTTCCCAGACGAACAAAAGCTAAGGTAATTCACCAACAGTAGACATGCACTACAAGAAAAGCTAAAGACTATTTCAGTCTGAAAGATGACCACCCTGAGGAGCAGCAAGAAGTATTTGTTTTTTTTTTTTTCCGTGTCCGGCAACGGATCGCAACCCTCAGTGTTGCCCCCGTACCGG